>NW_020838000.1:9773464-9898065 GCF_003676395.1 Aethalodelphis obliquidens
CCCTCCCCTTTTCTTTTCTTTTCTGGAAATGCACTGTCTTAGGCAGTGCCTTTTGAAAGAAGGCCCAGTGGAATGCCCAGTTATGAGGCATTTTTTTTACTGTGATGACAAGTACTGATATTAACAAATTGTTTGCCTCTGCATATTTTCCTTCTCCTGAGGGGAAGATTGACCTGGTTTGTTAGGAGATGAACTGGAAACCCAAGGACTGCCAGATACCTGCAGCCTCAGTTTTCTTCACTGTTAAAAATGATACAAGTAGCGAACAATGTGCACATTTCACAATCTCAGATGAGTGTATTTGTAAAACGTTATTGGCCCCAGATGGATATTTCCTGAAACTGTAGACTCATAGAAGTTTCCTTTCAGAAGTAACCTCAGATTCTGCAAATTTGATCTCCTCACTATTCACTCCTTGCATAAACATTTACTGAGTACTTACCAGGGACCAGGAACTGTTTCAGATGCTGGGGACAAAGCGGGGGACAACACTACAGACAGCACTCCTGCCCTCACGGAGCTCTCATTCAACTGGGAAAGAGACAATAGTTTAGAAATGTGGAAATAAGTGATACGATGAAAGTTAAACAAAGAGATGTGCTGAAGAGTGACCGGGTGACCATTTTTTAGGTTGGGATGTCAGTGAAGGCCATATGGGAAGAGGGCACCCTGGTGACAAGGAGAAACCAGTTGTGGGGAGGGGAGGGAAACAGCATCCCAAACAGAGGAAGGTGCAGATGCTGAGGCCTCAGATAGGAACAGACTTGGAGTGTAAAATAGCGAAGGAGGAGGAAGTGAAGGAGGCGTGGGGTAGGTCTCACGGGGAAAGACAGGACAGGAGAGCTGGCAGAGGGGGCGGAAGGACTGCAGGACAGCCGAGTCCACTGCCGGTCTAGATGGAAAACTCTGAGCTGTTCTTTTTGTGACCGTGAGTGGACTGGAGGGACTTGACCTTTGTGGGAGGGGCTAGCCAGAGAAAGCCAAGGATGTAAGGGCAGGAAGGATGGCTGGCGGAGGGAGCGGGTCCCATGCTGGACAGGGAGGGGTGAGGAGAGCTGTCACCCGTGTGTTTGGTACTTTTTAAAAGCAGCTTTCTCGGTCCTCACTGCTGTCGCGTGTAACGAAGTGACCCTGTGTCTGGGTTAGCTTGGACAGTTCTAGCTCATGCCTGTCGTCACAGACTAATTATTGATAGCTTCACCTTTTGCTTTCAAAAGTGTCAAACTGTTTAAAGTTTGCACGACAGTTTACCAATGTTTCAACACACCGGAATCTCGTGGTGTATCACCTTTTAGTCCTGGACTGCCATGTCTACTCTGGGTCTCCCGTCTACCTCGCCCATCCTTCCCCATGGCAGGTGTAAGCTCTTCTGGCCTCTCCCACGAGCCCTGCGGTGACTCCCGAGCCCCCAGCCACTCTCTTTGCCTCCCTCCTTTTACCCTCCTCCCCCATCCATACCACATCCTGTGGAAAGATTAATTTTGCTTGGAAAAGGGCTGATTATGTCACTGCTGCCAGAAACCGTGATGGCATCTCATTGCCTCCAGAAAAGAAGTCCAGACTCTAAAGATTCAGCACTCTCCAAGATCAAGCCCTGGTATTTCACAGTATGGCTTAGAGTGTAGGACATACTATAGTAAATACACGCTGTATAACAGGTGGGAATATGGACTCTGAAGCCAGGCTGACTACGTTTGAATCCTACCTGCCGTTTGCTAGCTGTGTGCCCTTGGGCAAGCTGTGCAACCTCTCTGTGTCTCAGTTTTTTGATCTGTAACATGGGGATAAGAAAGAAAATCTACTGTTATTGTTACAAAAGGATGAAATGAGTTAATCCACGCAAAGCCCTTAGAAGAGCTTTGGGCACATGGTAAGCTCTCGGTAGATGGAAGCTACTGTGATTATGGATTTTTGGTGCAGGACGTTTGTCCTTCTCTGCGTAACTTAGGACGCTTTCTTACCTCTTTGCCTTTGCTAGCCTTGTTCCTTCTTGGATTCTTTCCCCCAAACCATTCCGTATGCACATATTCTACCTGTGGGTCAGGTTATTTTACCAACCATGGATTTCAGCAGCCATAAGACTGACAAACCGTGAAGTCTGTTGCACATCCTTCGACTTTCCCATGCGACTCTGATGAAAGTCTCTTTAAATGCTTTGCTGACATAAGCTTTTGAGGTTGATTTCTCCATTTTCTTTGTGGGTGTGCACTGGCCTTAGCGGAAGCCTGGGGGCATCTTGTAGCCTTGGTGGGAGATGCAGATCCTTCTGAGGTCCTGTGACTTGAAGGTCCCTCAGTTTTCCTGCCTGGATGATGCCACGGTCTTTGCTTTTGCTCCAAGATCCTCTTCTGAGCATGTCCATGCAAAGTTCTGCTGATGGGCAGACATCGAGGGAGATCAGGGATTTGCAGGGATCGTGCAAATCTGCCAGAGGTGACCCCTGTCTGCCCCAGCTCATGACTCTCTGTTGTGTCCTCCTGATCTGGGTGCCTCTGCTCTGTGTAGGGGAAAGCTTGGGGGTTGGACACTGACTCCAGAAAATATTCCTAAGAAATAATCTTCAATTTTACCTCAGTAAAGCTGAGAAAAGAAATCTTGAGCAGACCTGATGGAGATAAAGATAGCCCGAGAAAAGGAGAAGAATGCTGCATCTCTGCAGACAAAATAACCTGGAGCACTGACACAGGTTCCACTTTGACCAAAACATACCAACACTGTTGTGATCGGTATGGCCTTACTTGCTCAGTTTTGCTCAGCTTAAGTATCGGTTACCTTATATTCTCTTCTTCATGTTAGTACACGTGGGTACTGAACAAATTTCAAATTTTATTTCCCATCAGATGATGTGTCTACATGACAGATATTAAATATGTATTTCTTCTGCCCTGAAATTCCTTTTCTTCTGAAACCTTCTTTGTTCCCACAATCCAGCTATGTGAATTCCATAGGAGCTACCCTAACAATGGCCAGAGCTGATTGGCCCAGAAGTGGACACCTGACCTAAGCTGAGCCAATCAGAGCCCTTCCCTGAGATCTTTTACTTGTGTGTAGCCAGGAAGTTTTGACATTCTATCTCCAGTGGCTAAGCTATGAGCAGAAAAACTTAGAAGTTGGCAATGGCCATAGTTTCTGCCACATGGAGAAAATTGGTCCTGGAAGAGAAAGAAGAATGATGCTAACAAATAAAGAAAAGTAGGGACAAAACCTGGAGCAAGTTTCCTGACAGTGCTGGAGATGCTGGTCCCAGGTCTTCCTAAGATCCTGCTCTGGCCCTACCCTGCTG
Source organism: Aethalodelphis obliquidens (assembly GCF_003676395.1). NCBI lineage: Eukaryota > Metazoa > Chordata > Mammalia > Artiodactyla > Delphinidae > Aethalodelphis > Aethalodelphis obliquidens. The sequence goes on from NW_020838000.1 coordinate 9,776,748, forward strand.
GCACTTGCTCTTTGAGACACAATTGGATTGCTCCCCACAGATAGGTCTCTCCTTGTTCACCTCTCTTTTGCATCTCTGATTTAGACTTTTGACATTAGGTTGGGATATTCTGGTGGGTTGGTTTTCACGGGGCTTTAGAAATTAGTTGAAGATCTTTGAGGGAGCTTAACAGCACACCCCGTCTTAGTTCTATTGATTTCCCATGAACTACATTTTCAGTGAACAGTGAAATTGTAGGCACAATCTGAGTGAAAGAACCGAATCAGTTAACACAGGTAAGGAAGGCCAGTAAAACTCCTTTTGTCAGGACTGCCTTCCCTGAACCACCAAAGGATGGATTTGTTCTCTGCTCCTACCTCAGTGTCGGACCCCATCTCTTCCTTTTGCTTTTAAGGGAGTTTACAGTTTTCCAAGTTCTTCCATCATTTCCCAAGCTTCCCACCAAATCACTCCTAATAGCAGAGGAGAATAAAATAGTACCTCTTCCTTCAACCTCAGCCTTGCCAGGGACTTAAGGGGGCAAACGGTGGTCCCTCAAACTGAGCATAGGCAGGTTGAGAAGGAGAGATCACATGGACTCTTCAGAGTCTCTGAGTTGCCCCTTGAGTTAGATCAACACATATTAAACTCAAGGCGTCAGGGATAGTGCCTATTTGCCTCCCCAGCACCTAGTGCCCAGCACATAGTAAATATTGAGTAAGTAGTTAGTGAATGAATAAATGGGTATTATTATCCCCATTTTATAGATTAGGAAACTGAAGCTCAGATAAATCAACTGAGTTGACCAGTAACATAGCTAGTGAATGGCAGGGTTGAGTCCAAAGCTTTAGGTCTCAGACTTCTTGTCTAGGGCTCATTCTGAGACCTCTCAGTCACTGAAAGAGAAAACCACAACACCAGAGGTCTACATGATCTTTCCTTGTGGCCTCATAACGGAGCTAACACACAGCAGCACTTGGTCAAAGTTTCAATTCCTGAGGCAAACTGTTAACACGTCAGAACTAAAGGCAGCTTCAGACTTGAGCTAAAACCCATGTTATTTTTGAACCTCCGTTTTCAGAAAGCTGGTACAAGAGTTTAGGCGACAGAAGATGAGAAGGGTTGTGTGTGTGTGATAAAATATTCACCGTAAAGACTCATGTGTAACCGTGCAACCCAGAACAGCATTTTTGCACCTGTTCTTGACGTACGGTCCATGCCTCTGTTTGTAGGTTCCCTATGTATGTCATGGATCCCCAAAGGCTTTAAAATGTCAGCTGTCATGAAATGGTGGCCCATGAGTTATGAGGAGGGTCACAGTGGGCATTGGTCTGGTCTAGGGTCCATTTGGGATGTTTGTGTGTGTGTCTTGGTCTTGACCCTATATCATATGCATCTGCAGTCATTACTGAAAGCTCTGTTTCCATTGCTCAGTATTTCATATGGTTTATTATGCCCCACAACAGCACTGTCTATCCAGTAGAACTTTCTGTGATGATGGAAATGTTCTATATTTGCATCAAATGTTCTATATTTGCATCCAATACTGTAGTCACCAGCCACAGAGGCTATTGAATACTTGAAATGTGGCTGGTGTGACTGAGGAATTGAATTTTTAATTTTATTTGAATTAATTTAAGTTTAAATAGTCATACTTGGCTAGTGGCTACCATGTTCATAGTATAGCTCCATATTTTTAAGAGGTCAGTAAGTTTCTGATGCCTAGCACTAATTAGCTCATTATTTATAGGGATTCCAGTAAGTTCATCCTAAAGTTGGAAACTGCTTATAACTTATAGAAATTAAATCGAACAGTTACAGATTTAATTCTTTCACCTCAAAATATGGTGGGGAGATTTCTTTCACCTGGGCAGTGGTGACTGCTCTCCACCTTCTTGTACACTTCCGCCTCTCCATGGGACCTTTAATCAACACCAGATTGAGTCTTTCTTTGTTCCTGTTTGGAGCACATTTCTCTCCCTGCCTTTTGGGAGCTCTTAGCCATGCCTTCCTTTCACACCCACTCCGCTTGGAGTTTGGAGACCTCTAGCAGCCTGCCCTGTGTGGTCTTCTTTCCCTCACTCCCTTCACCTGCTTTTCTCCTCTATGACATTTCTCCAGAGAAACAACTCATAGGGTTATCTATCTGTCTATCTGTCTGTCTATATCATGAGACTGGAATTGAGATTGATTTATTTTAAGGAATTGGCTCATGTGATTGTGAGAGCTGGCCAGTCCCAAATCTGCAGGGCCATTTGGCAGGCTAGAGGTTCGGGTGAGAGTGATGTTGCAGCCTTGAGTCTGAAGGTTGAAAACTCAGGCAGATTGTCTGGAGGCAGAATTCCTTCTTTGGAAGATCTCACTCTTTAGGCCTTCAACTGATTGGGTGAGGCCCACCCACATTATAGAGGGTGATTTGCTTTACTTAAAGTCAATGGACTGTAGATGTTAATCACATCTAAAAATACCTTTACCGCAATTTCTAGGCCAGTGTTGACAACTGGTCACCGTAGTTTATCCAGGTTGACACATAAAATGAACCATGACACCTTCTTCATTAGATTCAGACCAGATTGTCCTGGACTCCCTCTAACCCTTCACCTGTGCCATCTCATATGGCCTGTGGGTAGTCCAGTTCCCACTGACCCGTCAGCAGGAGTCTTTTCTGCTCCTTTTCCTGTGTTACTTATGTCTTTCATTTTTCCCAAACTCAACCCATGTCCCATTTCTCCCTAACTGGTTTTACCCTAGTTGATAAATGTACTCTAAACAAATATGTGTATAAGACCAGACAAAGTATATATTTGCACTCAGACGCAGCAGCATGGTATTCATTTTGAAAGTAGGGTAACAGACAGGACGTCCTAGAGTATCAGGAACTATCCCAATGTCATGCTGTTATCTTTAATCAAAATGATTCTTGAAATATATAACCAAAGATGACATCATTTGCCAATGCATTGAGCCTTTATAGAAATAAAGTTTTCAAAAAGAAAAAATAAATCTTTTTCACATCATGATCTCTGGTTTTAGGTTGGGAAAATATAGTTACCATTGAATTTGTTCTTACTCCAGTTGAATGAAGTCTTGGGTCAGTTGAAAACGTTAATTTTTGATGCCTAAACCAGCAATTGTTACTCCTTTAAGTGTTGGGGGTGGGATGGTTTTTAAATGCAGCAAACATGAGAAAAGGTGGATGAGGGTGTATTTCAGTTTAAACTCGTATCCGACTGGGCATCTTGGCACAGGTTGGATTGTGTAATGTGGAAGAGCGCTGTCCTGAGGGCGCACCAGTTTGCATTAAGACACTCAGAGTCAGATCTGGGCTTTGCCATGATCTAATCACAGATGTTAGAGAAACTCTTTGGGCATGCGTGTGACAGTCTGTGGGGAATTCCTTACCCAAAGTGGCTTGGATATTCAGGATTTGATCTTCTGTATGGATTCGATTCCACCATCTTGAAGACCTGGTGTAGCTTGAAGTCATGGTGGTGTCCAGCCGCTGATGAGCCCCTGAAAGTAAAGGGATCTGAGATGTCTGGAGAACGGGGGAGGGATTCCAGAGACATCGTGGGATAAATCTGGCAGGATGTGGTGAGCAGTTACACAGAGTTACAGAAAGGGAAGAACTGAAGAAGATGCCTTTACTCCAGTGTGAGGGACAAGGTCCACAGTAGACCCATCAGCTGTGATCATTGGTCATGTAGGTCTGAGCTCCACAGGAAAGTCAGGACTGGAAAGTCCAAATTTGGGAATTATTAACATATGACTAGTGGCTAAGTCCAGGTGAGTAGAGGAGGTTCCCATGGGGAGTTTGGGGTGAGGAGAGCTGGTGGCCAGGGATGAACCCTGATGAACACCATCTAGTGCCCACCTTTCTGATGTGTGTGAGACTTGCTTAATGAAGGTTAGGAATGAATAAATGAATACACGAGTGAACGAGAAACAAACAGGATTCAGTTTGACAAACACAGTCAAGTGACATTACGAAAAAGAAAAGAAAGTCCCCGTTCTAGGATAAGGTAGAAAACCAAAGGCGTCAGGGCCCCGAGGGTCTAGCCAAATACTGATCTTTATAAAATCTAAATGCGGGTCTTCTAGTTAAAAAAGACTACTCACCCTTTCTCGTAAACAACTTGGCAGCCTGTACCAAGCCTTTGAAAAGCTGATATCCCTTGACCCATTAATTCCACCTCCAGGAATCCACCCCAAGGAAGTAAATAGAGCTGCAGACAAAGATTTGTGCATGAAGGTGTTTCATATTCTTGAGACACACTTTCCCTGGAAGGTTTGAAATGGGGAGGGGGGAGCATCTTTACCATTTAACTTGAGCATCTTTTTAAGTTTTGATACTGTGCAGTACTAGGTGCAGGATACCACATTTTCATTAATGTTTAAGATAAAAGATGAGCATTCAAAGAAATCTTGTGCTTTGCCCTCAGACCCTCGACCCTCACCTCCTCTGTCTCAAGAGTTACTATGGGGCTTCCCTGGTGGCGCAGTGGTTGAGAGTCCACCTGCCGATGCAGGGGACACGGGTTCGTGTCCCGGTCCGGGAGGATCCCACATGCCGCGGAGCGGCTGGGCCCGTGAGCCATGGCCGCTGGGCCTGCACGTCCGGAGCCTGTGCTCCGCAGCGGGAGAGGCCACAACGGTGAGAGGCCCGCGTACCGCAAAAAAAAAAAAAAGAGTTACTATGGTGCGAAAGTTAGGGACCTGTTGCTGTGGGGTGAAGTCAGAGCCTTTGTTGGCTTGGTATTCTGTGACATCGATGGTGTGGCCCTTGTGATTTCCAGTCCAGCCTCATTTCTGCGCACTCCTTGCTTCTCATGTCATGTTCCAGAAATGTTTCTAGAAATTTCTTCAATACTTAGGCTGTTGCACACCATCAAGCCTTTGCCCGTGATGATCCGTCCATCTCTTTACCTGCACTGCCCTGTCCCTTTTTTTCACCCATCTGGTGAACTCCTATTCATCCTTCAAAGCCTCCCGCAGATTGGGTCCCCTAATAGGATTTGTTTAGCACGATATTTGGGGGAAAAAATTGAATTTGAATGTTGTCGGTGAGGCATGCACATTCCAGCTCTGCCACACCCCTCAAGTCTTCTAGTTGTATTGCAGTCTTACTCCATTTCGTTTATTACAGCCCTGACCTGTGAGAAACGTCTCAGTGTCCCCTTCAGGCAGAAGTAATCTATACCTTTCTATACCTTTATATTCATTATTGCACTTAGCACCCTCTATGAGAAATTTCTGGAATATTTACTTTTTTCAATTATAAAGGTAATATGCATGCTTATTAGATAAATTCTGAAAAATTACACACAAATATTATACAGCTGTCATACTGTGTCTAAAAAGTGTAGAATCTTGATTTTTTTATATCACATTATAATATAAGCATTATTGTGCCATGTTAGTATAATATTCTTAAAGTCTGTTTACAATAATTGGCTGAATCTTTTGAGAGTCAGGACTCCTATTTTGTATCCCCCAGGACCTAAGTGTGATGTTGGTTTGAGTCAGTATAGGGACTTAATAAATGTTTGTTGGAGTCTAGGGCTGAAAAATCAATTGGTCTCCATCCCTACCTTCTAGGAGCTCATTCTGGGAGAGGAGACACATTTCCACTCATTATGTAATGTATTCATTCATTCATTCATTCAACAGATACTTACTGATCACCTCCTATATGTCAGACAAATTACTAGCTCGTTACGCTTCTCTCTTCTTGACCAGGAGTCTTTCCTTATTTCGTTTGGGACTGTGAAATCCCTTGCATTTCTCTTTTCGCTTGTGCTGCCAGGAAGCTCAGAGCTATGCTTTGTACATATTACCTTCCCTCAACCTAAGGCTCTTTGGTATAATTATCTCCTCAGTCTTTTCTTTTAAAACTTTTGTGACCTGTGTGTTGTTTTAGAAGCTTTCCAAAACAATTTCTAGAGTAGATAGATATCACAGATTAATGGGTAAAAAATGAATTTTCAGGATGGAAAGGATGACTTTAAGTTTTTTTTTTAAGTTTTGAAGCATGAATTGAGCCAACCATGGGCATTTGTGTGGGCACATACATATCCAAGAACTGGATGCTTTGACATGTATCCACTTGACCTTGTACTTAAGAGAATGAACTTGGGCCCCAGCCAGACCTGGCTTTGAACCTGGCTACCCACAGCTTGCTTTATGACTTTAATGTCTCTGGGCCTTAGTGTCCTCATCTGAAATGAGGATCGTGATACCATGCAGGGTCATTCAAGGGTTAAGCAAAACAATTTATATGAAGCGCATAGTGTAGGGCTTGACACATAGTAGGTCTGTGATAGATGACGATTAATACTGTTGTTATCATTACATCTAGCACAGGCTAGACCTTACAGAAAGACTGGGCTGTACATTCGTGGAGCTGCTCCAGGCCATTTTCTAGAATGGCCAGTGTTGAACTAAAATGACCTCCTGTTTTAAGTTAGGGTGGGTCATCCGGGGAGGGCTGCCAAGGCTTGCTTCTCCTTTAGAGAGTAGCTCCGTGCTGGTATTTCTTACTAATTCTCAAATGACAGGAGATGATCACTGCAGAAGCCTCGAGATTTTCTGAGGTCATTCACTTGGGGGTTGGTGACTAAGACTCACAGAGCTCTGAGGTCTCCACCTCCTGATTTATTTGTAAAGTGACTTCAGCGTTCTTGCCCAGAAAGTCCCCTAAAGCCCATCTTCTAGTTTTGGCCAGCTCTTCTTGATTTTATTCAGCTATTACTTTCAGTTTGTTTTTCCCTTATGACTGTTACACTCAATTGCCTGGGGTATATTTTAGGGAAGGCAGCGTTCACGGGGTACAGAGCTCAGTGTGGCCATCCGTCCCCCATCTTGAGGCTTAGGAGGTGAGAAGGTGCCACCTGTTACCTGGACTGGATGGTGGGTGCAGAGTCATGGGTCGGCCCAAAGTGATGCCCGTGGGCTGGGTGTGGACTGATATCCTCAGATGTCCCCTCTTGCGGGGCTGCGTGCGTCAGTTATTGCGCGGTGGTGATTCTCCCCACCTCTGCCCTTCTCTGCCAAAACAATTGTTTCAGAGAGGAAGCTCTTTGGGTCATAAAATGTCATCTGGTAGTTAGTATATGGTTATATAGACGTATTGAGTTATATAGTAGCCTGATGAGCAGGAAGTAGGTGATTCATCAGAAAAAAAAAATAACAAGAAAATAAACTCTTACCAAAATGAACTTCCTCTTTCAGCCACTCTTTGTTCCAGCTCATCCTTTTAGAACCTTCTTCCAGCTTCTTAGAAAACAATTGTCAATCGGGACTAACACAGTGTTTCAAAGAGAGGCCGTCGCACCCCTTCATAGCCAAATGCATTATTTTTCCATAGTTTAAAAAAAAATAAGCCCCATACTCTCTGTCTCCAGTTGGGCCAGGGTTGGGGTGTGGGCGCTGCCTTGAAGACACGGAACCTTTGCCAGCTCGAGAGACTTCATGTTCAAACAGAAATGTCCTCCAAGGCCTCCCTAAGGTATTTCGTTGCCCCTTTGCTAGAACATCCCATTCACTTGTTTCCCTGTGTTCTGTTTGCCTCACAGATCCAGGAGGCTGCGAGTCGGGGCCTGAAATTCGTCGGGGTCATACCTCAATACCACTGCCCTGGGCACTCGGCAGGTGGCAGCCCCCCAGCGGATGCGCGGGATGCGACAGAGGAGCCTGGCAGGTGTGTGGCTACAGAGAACCTGGGGGCTGCCGACGCTCCGGTGGGGATGGACAGAAGCCCAGAGCCCGGCCAGGGCCCGAGAGGGGAGGCGCCCACCGCCCAGCAGCCCGGCTCGCCCTCGGGAGCCGGGGTTGGCACAGAATCCCCTCCATGCGGGGTGAGCGAGACTCTGGATGGACCGGATGGGGACGCACTGGAAGGGCATGGAGAGCCGCTCTCGGGAAGTAAGTATGTCAGTGCTGGGACTCTGACCCGCTGAGAGAGAGGCTGCTAGCTTGTCAGTAATCCCCTTGGCATTTTAGGAAAACGAATGGAACTAGAGTGTAGAGGGAGCGGTCCATCAAACAGGAGAAACTGTCAAGCTGTTTTCTGGGCCTCCTGACTGTCTCCTGCCTGAAGCTGTGACTTCCAGGGGTGTGGAGGGGAAGGGGGAGCGGGGCAGGGGGGCAGAACCACATGACGTTGACTCGTAGTTGCTCCAGATGGTCACGTGTGAAGTAGATTCTAGAACGGGAGGTCGTTTCTCCCACACGCTCTTGCACTGCCCCTGAATTACCCCGTGTGAACACAGGAAGTGTGAACTTTGCTGGGCACCAGTGCAGAAAGCAGCCTCCATTTTTGGACCCCTTGTTTTGAATATCTGCCTGAAGAAGGAAATCAAGAAAGCCAGCTGAGGACAAGTTGTGCAGGAAGCTGGTGATTCAGCTCACCCAGCTGTAAACAGCCAGATCTCAGGGAGTTGTACAGTTGACAGATGAACACCGTGGAAAGAACACTGCCAAGGAGAGGCCACCAGTAAGCGACTCCGCTGAATCACATTGTAACGGCCGTCGGAGCACGCCCTTTAGGTTGGGGATTTCAACTAGCAACACAACAGGGATGATGATAGCCAACGTTTATTAATACTTCCTGTGGACCGGGCGCTGGGTCAGCAAGCTTTCCTATGACTATCTCTTCATTTTTCCTATGATGTGGGTGAGCTCTTGCATCATGGCCCATTTTACAGCTGAGTAAACTGAGGTTCAGAGAGTCCATCTGTTGCCCAGGCTGGAAATAGATCTGATGTGTGAGCCCAGGCCCTCTCTCTGCCTGGTCTTTCCTGTGTGGTACTCAGACAGACGAACAAGGTTTACTGAGGCTCTCAGTCTACAGGGAGCTGTTTCTCTTCATTTCCCCGTGATTCCCTTTCGTCTTCCTTCTCCAGGAAATCTAGCCTCGAGCCATTTCCTGAGAGCCAGGCCCTCGTGTGAGCTGCGTGGCCTCTTCTAGCCTTTGGGAGGTGACAAGTGACAAGAGTGACAGGAGGTGGCCATAGGTCTTACGAAGTCTTTCTCTTTAGGCCTTCCTGGATCATCTCCCTGGTTAATGTTACTATTTACGTACTAATTCTTGAAGTTAGCCTCTGAGAAATGACGAGGAACTGTTTCTACTTTGAGAATAGAAAAGAGGGTGAGGGGCTTCCCTGGCGGTCCAGTGGTTAAGACTCTGCGCTTCAGCTCCAGGGAGATGCAGGTTCTATCCCTGGTCGGGGAACTGAGATCCCTCAGGCCGCGTGGTGCAGCCAGAGAAGAGGGTGAAATAGTTTTTCTTGTTATGTCAGTAGTTCCTGGAAAGAAAATTGTGGGCTGGTTGATTCTGGGGCTTGTTTGCAAAGTTGACCTTGGAGGGGGGGTTGGCAGCAGCCTCAGTTCTGAGAGAGATTAGGACTGTTTCATGAAAGCCTTGATCCTTCTTAAATATGTGCTGAAGTAGAGGCTCATCTGGGGGACTTCTGCTCCCACAGAGTAGCTGAGAGCACGTTTGGGTCCTGTGGGTGCCTCCCAAGGAACAGCCCAGTCTTATTTCAGAATCCCCCATCTCTGCATGGCTGTCGGGCTGAATCCCAAGAAGGAGGACTGGCCTCCTTGGAGCCCCTCTGTTGTACCATCTCAGGCCCTGGGAGGGTGAGGGGTCAGGGCATCACAGGCCCCAGGAGAGAGGGCAGGGAGCAGAGGGCTTAAGAACCACACGTCTCGAGCAAGATACCCTCCTGTGCCTCAGCTCCTTGCCCTGTACAATAGGGATTAAAAAAAGAAAGTTTCTTGGGCTTCCCTGGTGGTGCAGTGGTTGAGAGTCCGCCTGCCGATGCAGGGGACACGGGTTCGTGCCCCGGTCCGGGAAGATCCCACATGCCGCGGAGCGGCTGGGCCCGTGAGCCATGGCCGCTGAGCCTGCGCATCCGGAGCCTGTGCTCCACAATGGGAGAGGCCACAGCAGTGAGATGCCCGCGTACCGTAAAAAAAAAAAAAAGAAAAAAAAAGAAAAGTTTCTTGTAGAAAGGTGAAAGGAGAGATGCATTTATAGCACTCCTAAGTGGCGGTTCTTATGACTGGGGTACAGGCTCTGTCGTCCTGACCATTGCCCCCACCTCTGCACAGAACCATGCCTTCGAGAAAGGGGGCTCTTGGTACTGAGGGTCCCCTCAGGAGTTTTCAGATATTCCTTGTTCCAGAATCCACTTTTCTCCAAGATTCCTTCCAGACTTCCTGCCTCCTGGGGTTGAGTTAACTGGGGAGACTTGTCCTGGGACCCTCCGCCCCAGGTCCCTCCTGCTGTCCTGTGACTGTTCCCTCGATCACTCAGACACTCCCCCCATCGCTGGGCACACAGAGACCACCCCCGCCCCCTGTGATACCCCAAGTGTCTTGGCCTGCTTCTCATTTCCTCAAGTCCCTGTTCTCTATGAGAAAATCAGTTCCTGCTGAGGAAGAGCAGGTTAGGGTGTGTCTGGAAGTGGTCAGCCTAACAGAGCATGAGAACTCCAGCTGTGAGGGGCTTATAGTGCCGCCCAACCCCCAGTCTTGCTTGGTAGACAGCTGTGTGTGTCCGTTGTCTGCTCATGAGCCTGGCACTGATCTCTCTGCGCAGGAGGCCACAGGTCTCACTGTTACCCTTTATTTCTCTTTTGGTGGAATAAATGAATCTTTGGGTCTTTTCCATTAGTCAGTGAACACACAGGGGTTACGAGCGCATAGGCGTGGCCTTGCAGGGGATGGACAGTCATCATGGTGACAGCCCTCTGAGTGAACTGTTCTGAGCTCTCCCTGTGTGTCTTGACTAGGCTTCACAACAGCTTTGTGACAGAAGATGCTATTACTACCCCCGTATCACAGATAAGGACAGTCGCCGGCGTGCCCTCATAGAGTTAAATGTTATCTCCTAGTCGGAGCATTAGTTGAGCAACCATAGTTTCAGCCTCCCAGAAGGCCGGCCGGCTGTCCAGGGACCCTGCCCCCATTCATAGCCCTCAACTGACCCCAGCTTCTCTCCTAATCATTTTCCGGGGAAGTCTTTCCTTCCCTGGGAAGTCCGTGCACCATCACCCACCCCGTCCCCAATGCCCCCTCCCCGCTGCTCACTCAGCTTTCACCTCCCTTTCTCTCAGGGCCCCCTAAGGAGGGTGAAGTGTTTTTACTCCTCTCTCTGCCAGGTGGGCTTAAATAGGCAATCACAGCAAGACAATTAAAAAAAAATCCAGAGGGAGCCTCCCTCCTTCCCCCTCCCTTTCCTCCTTTAATTTGTTTCCTTTATAGGAGCCTGGGGGAGCTGGTGAGGCAGAGGCCGCTCAGGAGGGCTGCCAGTGAGCTCTCATCTGGAAACAGGGCAGGCCGCCCCTCCCCCTCCCCACGGGCTGCAGGGACCGCTCTGGTCCAGGGGTTCTGCTCCCCATGCCCACCTGGGTTTCTTCCTGCTCGTCCTAGGGGATTTCCTGTAGGTTTGAGGTCAGGCCGTGCAGACATCACCTGAGCCTTGCTGCAAGCTGCTTCCCTTCTCACATCTAGCTTGCCTCAGCCTCTTGGTGAAATGCAGAGCACCTGGGAAGGACAGGACCGCGTTCCCATGCCACGTTCTCCATGCACTTCTGTGCTGGGGGGCAGCTTCCTTCATTCCCCGCAGACAGGCCAGTGCACGGCAAGGTTAGGGAGGTGTCGCAGGACGGACCCCTGGCGCTTCTCTCCTGGCCTCCAGCATTCCCATCTTGTCTCTGTCGCTGAAACTTGAGCAGGAGAAACAAGGAGGCCACACAGGTTCACGCAAAGTCAGCTGGTTCTCACTGGCACCGAAATAATAATGCAAAATCTTCCAAGAGTTACCCTTCCTACCTGCACCTGCTCACTTAAAATGCCTACAGATGCAGCCAGGAACCCGAGCCGGGGATTGCAGTGACCTTCTCTGGAGGCGGATTCTATTCAGCAGGCCTCCTTGGCAGGCAGCTTCTTCTGGGGGAATGCCCCCTGAGCCTGTTGTCCTCCTGTCCCGGAGCCCCCAGAATAGTTCTACCCTGTGGTTCTGTCCCCCACCCCCAATCTGCCACCATCTTCCTGGCCTTTCACTCAGTCCATTAACAAATAGCTATTGAACACCTCCCTGCCCGCCCCCGCCCCCCACATGCACATCGTCATTGTCAGCTCCCGCTTTCCATGCGCCGATGAAATTAGCCTCGTGTTAGATTTGGGACACAGCCCAGCATTGGGGGTTTGGAAGAGTCTTGGCTTTGCCACTTACCAGCTTGTCATTCTGGGGATCCACTTAAGGCTTCTGGGCATAGAAGGGACACCGTTCCCCCGTGGAGGCTGGAGTCATGTGAGATGATGGCGGTGGTGATGGCCCTCATTAATACATTCCCGTCCTGTGGGCCGCTGACATCCTTACAAGTGGGCCCCGTGGATTGCTGTGCAGACAGCGGGTCCCACACTTGGCCTGGCAAGCAGGCCTCCCCCAGGCCCAGAGGTGCCTGAAGCAGCCTCCTCCCAGATGCAGGGATCTGGCCGGGCCTGAGGCCCTTCTGCCCTCTCTTCCTCCAGAGACAGCCACAGCCTCGCCTTCGCAATGACACCTTTCACCTTAGCTCCCCTGCCGTGACCTCAGCAGACCCGAGGTCCCACCCAGCCCGGCTCCCAGGCCAAGTCTGATGCCCACTTGTGCCTTCCAACTTGCCAGCCTCCTTCTCCCACTCTGGCCCTGGGAGCCCCATGCTTTCAGCCAGACTCTGAACCCTTTCTTTCCTGCAGCCTGGAGGTCCCCTGGGATGCCAGGACCCACCTGCTACCTGCAAGTTACCACCGCTCTGGGGCTGCAGCTGCAGACAGACTGCAGGCTTCCGTCCCATGCCTAAGTCCCTACTTCCTGGCACCTGCCTCAGAACCGGGCGTCTACCTTCTTCCTCCTTGTTCCCGAGGAGCTTGGCAAGGCCTGAGCGGACCTGGCTGGCAGGCCGGCAGCGCCCAGCTGGCCCCGCCTCCAGGCCCACGTGCCCTCCTCCCCCTGTCCACCTAGCTCCTTGCCCTTGTCTGGCTCAGGTCAATCCAGCAGACACAGGTGTGGCACCTGCCATGTCTTCTGGACTACCACCTTTTCTGGACACAAAGGATCTAAATGACACAAGGCAAGCCCCCCGCGCCACCCCCCCATGTCAGGGGAACACAGCAAGACAACGAGACAGAAATAGAAGTGCAAGACAGAACAGTCTCGAAGCTCCTTGGGTGCCCTGCCAGGCCAGTCCTGCGGCCATTCTCAGAAACAATGCCTTCCCCCTCCTTTGGGACTTTCTGTCCCATGTCTGGAAAAATCTTCCAGCTGGGGTCATGGCAGAGTCACAGAGCAGCTAAGAAAATGTAAACAAATTTGGTCGTCTTTTTGGAATCCCTGGTGACTGCTCCTGTGAGGATATGTATTGGAGAGTCAGAATATTAAAACATCAAAGGGCATCGTTTGGGGACAGTTTTTCTTGGCTGGTTTCCATGTGAGTAGAAAGACGATTGTGGCCAAGGAGGCAGCGGGACAGAGGAGTTTACTGAAGGCTTGGGCATCTGGGAGCAGGTTTCTTCCAATATTTCACTGCTGCTCATGCTTTGGAGGCTCTCGATTCCAACAGCCTTTCCTTTTCCTTCCTGAAAAATTTATTTCTGGCTCTGGCTTTGGTCCTCCTCCCTGGGGAGGATCCAGATGGAAGGCAGGGGGCGCTGTCGGCACCCCACCATCCACCTTTGTCTCCCCGCTCTGTCTCCCCCTGCCCTGCCCCGCCCCCAAGCATGCTTCTTCTCCTTCTGCCTTCCCTTGTTCTGTTTCATCATGCGTGTGGGAAAGTTGTGGTTTTGTCTTGCCATGTGACTGGGGATCCTTCTGTGTGATCAAGTGTTGTCCTGTTGTTTTGGACTTGGGCCACTTCTCAGTTCCCCACTCATCCTCCCGTGCAGAGGCTGTGATTTCTTTTTCTCTTTGTTGATAATCCGTATGCATTTGTGCTTGACCGTAGCAGACCATGGGGACTGGTGCTCTGGCCCACCTTGGGGTCACCTGAGGACAGCTTTCCTAGCCTCTGCCTGGGCAGATGTCCCAGGGAATGAACACCTCAGGAGTGGCCTCCATCCCTGAGGACAAATGCCCGGCTTCCTTGCCCCTCATAGAGCAATATGGGGTGTGCGTATATGGTGTGTCAGGTCCCCAGGTGCCGTGACAGTAACCCGCTCATCAATGCAGCCTTCCTTGGCTTTCAGCTCTTCTCTGTTTCTCGTCCCTGCTCTCTCGCTCTGTTGCCTGGGATTACTTCCCAAATGAACGACTTGCACCCAAAAGCTTACGGGGTCTGATTTTGAAGCAATTGAAATGCAGTCAAGGACTCGCTAAAGCATGACTTACCCTCTTTTGCCTTTAGTAGCTGCAGGTCTTATTTGAACCACTGGCACCTTGGACTGGAAAACACCCAATCACTTCCTGTCCCACCCCCACCCCCCCAGCTCTAATCCATTGCTTGATTTCCCTCCTTTACAAACCTTCTGTGCTGTCTGCATGACCCCATTCCTAAAGTGTGTATCTGAAAGTCACGAAATAGTCTAGGGATTGCTAGCTCCATATACCAAGACCTAATTTCTCCTGCGAAAGCACTTACTGGCTGGATTGTAGATGGCTTCCTGAGTCAAGTAAACGGACCCAGAAAGGTAATTTGGGCTGGAGATGATGAACAGGCCAGCGGTGGTTGTTGAAGATCCAGGTGGCCGTTTGTGAAGATGGGGACCCCTCCTTCCTAACTGGCTCTACCCCATGGATAGCTTGAAAAGGCCTCCCTGTCGGCTTCACCGTTGCTGACGACAAAGTCTGTGGCCCCGCAATGCTCCCCAGAGGTCTCTGCTGGTGCTTGCTCAGTTGGGGCTGTGGAAAGCCTTCCTTTGTCCCAGAATACAGTCGCCCTGTGAGATAATTTGAGGTGCTACGTGGATGGACATTCTTGGTGTGAACGTGCCTCATCTTTCACTCCTGTTTACGGCAAACGGTAGTGTTTTCCCTTATGGTCGTGAAGCAGAGTTTCCTGTTTAAGTGCACTTATTTAGATAAAGCAGAGTGAGTCCATTTTAAAAAGTAATGTACTCGGATCCTGGAAAAATTGTGAAATACCGAAATATGGGATGCAGTGTCCCAGAATGTGAGTCTAGGCGAGGTATCTCCTGCAAGGAGCGTGGAATGTCCTTTGTCCTTTTTGCTGATGTTAACCATTGTTTATGACCTTTAAAATATTTCTTCGGAAGAAGGGTGGGGACTTTCTTATTATCCAAATAGATATTTTTGGAAACCAAAGCATATTCCTGACTAGCCCGTGTAAGCAAAGCTTTTTAAACTGGGTGAACTCTGATTGCTTGACTAAATGAGTAACGCAAAAATAGACCTCCAGACTTCGATTGAAATTCCAGGTATTTGCTTCCGGAGGCTGACACTGCTCACTCACGGCCAGTACCGTGTGTCGCAGGAGGCGAGGGTCAGCTGCCGGGTGTAGTGAGTATTGATTTTTAAAGAACGGAGCTATAAATGAAGGCACGGGAAGCAGAGCCTCACTCTCAGGGCCTGCTTGGCTGTTTGAGCGACCTACCACTCCAGGCAGGAACCTGCATTTACTGGAATGTATTTATTTTTACATATCAATGATGTATTTTTGATGGACTTGATTAAGTATTATGGGTCTGGCCCCAGGAAACACCACTGCGGTTTATAAATAGTTCAGGGATGTACAAAGTTCCAGGAATTACAGCAGTATTTCTGTCTTTATGTGCCCCTGTGCATTTACTTTTTTTTTTTTAAGACCAGCTCTCGCCCCAAAATATGTCTGCTTTTTCTTCTAAAACACACCTTTGTATGAATTTCTAGAAATGTCTACTGTGTCCTTCTCTCAAACACCTAACCGTACAAATGAATCCCAGCCAACAGCTATATGCCAGATTCAAAACCTAAGTCCTGTCGACTAAACAATGCACAACGTGAGAGTTGCTAGTTCGTTTTATTGGGGGCAAAATGAGGACTCTAGCCTGGGAGACAGCGTTTCAGATAGTTCTGAGAAACTGCTCCAGAGAGGTGGGGGGAAGGGCAGTGTTAGACATGATTTTAGTGAAGGGGGACCTGCAGTGGAGCACACATGTTGGCAGAGGCTGGCTGCTAGTCACGAGAGCAGGTGTCACTGTTAATGATTTTAGTGCTTTTCTAGATACGAGGAGATGCAAGAATTGGGCTCATAATGTCTCCTCCTGAAAATATCTGACTATCTAAGGGCTTGATCTGCCAGTTTTTCTCAGAGCACAGAGGGCCTCCTTCCTGATCTCCACCCTGAACGCCTTTCAGGGTGTGTTGAGGTCGGTGGCTGCAGTGGCAAGTGACCTCATCCTTGTAGAGGCAGATGCCAAGTGCCACTTTTTTGTTGGCAGTCACCTTAGGACTCAACCTTTGAGGTCCATGTCACTTTTAAGGCACCCTAACTTACTGCTTAGAATTGGGGTTTTTTGTTTGCTTGTTTTTTTAAATTAAAAGAAATTCTTTTTGGCCACACCACGTGGCACGTGGGATCTTAGTTCCCCAGCCAGGGGTCAAACCCACGCCCCCTGCAGTGGATGCACGGAGTCTTAACCACTGGACCACCAGGGAAGTCTCCAGAATCAGGTTTTATTATTAGGTAACAGTGCAACCTAATAGAACTTTGGCCTTTGATATGGCTTCTTCAGGCTCCTGAGAGTTCCCGTCAGGCCCAGTGAGGCAGTATGTCCCCATCTGACCTCTTCTCTCCCTACTCTCTTTACAAATCCCAACAGAAATGGAGATTTTCACCCTTTTCAACAAACCGAAGGGCCATCAGAAGTGCCGGCAATACTATCCCGTCACCATTCCCCTCCGGGTCTCCAGGAATGGCCAGACGGTGAGCAGTTTGGACGCCAACTGGCTGGAGCACATGAGCGACCACTTCCGGAAGGGCGGCGTCCTGGTGAACTCGGTCTTCTCCCTCGGCTTGGTCCACGGTAGGGAAGGCACAGCCCACCCCTCGGGGGGCCCTTCTGAACTCTGCTGCTTCCTCCTCCTCAGAGCCTGCCCTATTCAGAAAGCTCTGTGGCGGGTCCGCATGCTGCGTCTGATTTCTGATGAACACATCTAGAGGAATCTTCCGTAAAGCTCACCAGCCATGTTCTGCCGACCCCTGCAGGAGTCAGCCAGGTCTATTCTAACATGACAGAGAAGGGGGAGCAATTCTGTTTCATTGATGATGGTGGCCTCGATCTAGGTTGCTTTTAAAACCTTTTCAAAAGGTTTTCCCAGGGTTTGTTAATTACCCCCAGGATCATGCCACTCTCAAAGTACAAATTGTTTGTAGACACCGTTACAGTTTGAAGCAACCATAGCAGCATCTTGGAATTCACTGCAGAGAAGCGAATTGGTTTCTGTAAGCTCCATGGGGATACGCACTGCTCCTGGGTCTCTCGGCACCCAGTGGCCCTGCCAGTAATGGATTCCCTCTGGGGGGTTGCTGCATGGGTAGCGCTATGGGTGTCAGCTTTTCTAAGGCAGAGAGAAAGTTTGCCCAAAGTGGGGAGACGTGTCACAGGCAAAGAAAGGGTTTTCAAGTTAACACGAAGGCAAGTTGAGTTGCTAGGGGCATCGAAACCGGGAGACAATTTGGGGAGTAGGGCCAACCTGCCAGCATGTGTGCAGGCTGAGGGCTGCCAGCCAGCAGGATCCCGAAGTAAGTGAAACGTAAAGTAACGCCAAATCCGATGATCCCAGCAAAACGTGGCAGGGGGCACTGACAGCCCTGCGTCTTGGTCGTGGAGCAGTTTTCTCTCTAAAAATTAGCAGCGTCAGGAACAGAGTTTGGATGCTATATGACTTGCGACCCTTGAGATGCTAACAAGCATCCTTGGAAGAGACATCAGTCTTAATTCTGAACGTACATACGTGCAATCATCCAAAACCTTAGAACATGGTACAGTGCGAGTCCCTTGTCCCTATCTTAGTAGCAATATCTAATGTTAGTATGTTCATATAGTAGCAGCAGGCATTGTATGGTATCGTGGGCCACGACTATTTGTGGATGGGTGAAGGACATAAGAAAGGTGACGGGCGGTCTCGTAGCACTCGCTGTGTCGACGGGGCTGTTCTGTATGTGTGCTGTCTGGTATGGTAGCCACCAGCCATCGGTGGCCACTGACCACTGGAGATGTGGTAAGTATGACTGAGGAACTTAATTTTTATTTTATTTAATTTTCATTAATTTAAATATCAATACCCACGTGCAGCTCATAGCTAGTGTATTGGACAGTGCAGTTCTAGAGTATATTTTCATTAATACAACTAAGGAAGAGTCAGTTCCACTCCCTGGCGGCAAGGTCAGTAAACTCCCTCTGCTCCAGGAGGCTTTCCCTGGGTGCCTCCAGAGTTCTTGGAAGCCAGGGGTCGTCCCGGCCTATTGAAGATGCACCGTCCAACACCAGGGTGTGTGCTAGGGCCAGATGTTTACAGCCCTCGTCATTAGCATTAGGGGGGCCAGGGAGGAACCCTCCACCCCCTGCTTCCTGCAGGGACACCCCGTTGCCCGTCTTCGGGTGTGGCAACAACAGCTCCTTTTATCTCCTCTTGGGCCCAGAGGGCCTCCCTGTGACTGCGCATATCTCCCTGGGAAACTGATGTTAGTTGCACTAACATCTTAAAGATAGATAGGGAGGCGCTGGACATGGCAGCCACCGAGGCAGCCACGGGTCACGTCCCCACCTTGGGAGAACTGGGGTTTCAAAGGGGAAGTTTTCTCTCTTGCCTGCGCGTGTCAGAGGCGAGCTGAGCCCCAAGAGAGGACACCTTGAACTTGAAAGTTCACGCTGCCGTTCGTCATCTGTCTAGCCATTCTGCCTTTGGCAACCAAGGCTCCGTTACCACCTCCACTCCTCCCCCAATCCCGTTCTCCAACCTTGAGTCCAAAAACACAGATAATGTGTACAGTCTTGCTTCAGATTTGACTGGAGTGTTGGAAATGCTGTTATATCCTCCCTTGGCTTTAGCTGCATGAAATCCAGCCTTCCTGCCTTGAAGACAGAACATGAAATTTTCCCTGGCAAGTGCAGCCGAGCAGCCTGCGCTGAGCCTGTGACGGCTCCACAGCAGGGCTGCCCACACGTCGGGCTGCCCCATGGCTGCACATCCCTGTCCCGGTGACGGCTGCAAAATCCTCAGAACAAAATGCATCTGAACCCACTCAAAATTCAAATGCGATTTCACCCTGACGTTTCTGATAGGAGGGAGCGTGTGACCTGGGAGAAGGGCTTACTGGGTTAGCGCATTTCTGCTCTAGGAAAGCCCAGGCTTTCCGTTGACAGGGAGGAAACATGCACATGTTCTTTTCCCAGAATTTAAAAAAAAAAAAAAGCAAGCTAATCATCATTATAAAAAGAACCTATTTCTAGTAGGTTAATTAGTGTCCTTACAAATAAACCTGGCAGAGCTAGGAGCACATCTTTAAGCTGTTTGCCCTCTGGAAAAGCATCGGTCTTCTTAACTAGACATTTGTGCTTCAGAATATTTTCCACAGGGTCATAAAATGCATGAGAACTTTGTCCCATAAGCAAGGTGATGTTTAGCCCGAATAATCCAGTTAAGACTCCATCTTCTGTTTTTGAGTCTACCTCCCGGGACATGGAAAGGCTTATACCATCCTCGAGTCGGGCTTCTGCTCGTGGCCTCCTGGGTGTCCCTCCTGAGAATGCCCAGGTGTCCTGGGCTGGGGAGGCTGTGGCCTTGGGGTCTGGTAAACTTCAGGCATAGGTGAAAGGGCAGCAGAATGATGGGAACATGCCCCTAGCGGCTCCTGTGTGCTGGTCCTTGGCCAAGCAGCTCACACAGCAACTCCTCTGATCCCCATGGCTGAGTGGGGTGGGTACTGTCGTTACGTCTGTGGAGACCGAGACACAGAGCACTGAAGTCATTGCCACAGTGCCCAGCTGCTAAGTGGCAAGAAAGTGGTTGGAAGAAAGAAGGGTGTGGGTGGGGAAAAGGGACTCGAGGAGAGAAAAGAGGTTTGAGGTTTGAAAGGAGGTTGAGGCCCCCCGCTGGACCCCTGGGGAGAGGAGAGCTGAAAGTCACCCTTAGGGAAGTAGCAGGACCTGGTGGCAGCCAGCAGCGTGGATGAGCCCAGGGGATGCTCAGACAGCAGGATGGATGGACGTACGGAAACACTGCAGCCAGTGAGACGAAAGCCAGAATCTATGCTTCCCAAGGGTGGGAAAGGCTGGGCAGGGAGACCCTCTGCTGAGCCGGCTGCTGCTGAGGACTCGGGTGGGTACCAGGAGTCTGGGGTAAGGGCGAGGCGGAGCTGGCTGCCCACCTTCTGAAGCTTGTTTTCCCACCAAGGGTTTCCAGGCCTGCAGAGTCCCTGCTGCCATCACTGGCCACCACCAGCTGTCTTTGCCCTGCTCTCACCCCCCTTGTCCCCCTGGCTCCGTCCTTGCTCTGCATCCCTCTTGGTCTACCCTTTGCCCACCGCCCCCCAGCTCCTTTCCCCACCTTGCTCTGCCCTTGGCCCTGTCCTAGCCCTCCCCCTCCCTCTCCCTGCCCCCTGGCCCTCCCCCTCCCCTCACCCCACCCTCCCCCTCTCCTAGCTGGGCAGTCCTTCCGCCTCTGGCAGCACCATCTCTATTCAGCCCACGTTCACAGGTCTTCCACTGTTTCCGAAACGTCCTTTGCAGCAAGTAGCGCAAACCAGAATCCAGTCCAGCAACAGGCACTGCATACGGTGACCACGTCCTTACTGCTCCTGTACCTGGAAGAGTCGTTCTTCGTGACCCTGACTGCTTGAAATAAACCTATTAGCCTCTTAGAATGCCCTGTGTTCTGGATTTGTCCGGCCAGGGCCTCATAATGTTATCTTGTTTCTCCAGCCTCTGTTTCCTATAAACTGGAATTTAGTTCTAAGGCCTCGAAGCCCTTAGGTCTAGGATACATTCCAGATGCTGTTGTGTTTGACGAGCTGTGTCACATCAGGAGACACATTGTACCTAGGAGTCCCTCCTTTC
Source organism: Aethalodelphis obliquidens (assembly GCF_003676395.1). NCBI lineage: Eukaryota > Metazoa > Chordata > Mammalia > Artiodactyla > Delphinidae > Aethalodelphis > Aethalodelphis obliquidens. The sequence continues at coordinate 9,797,772 of NW_020838000.1, forward strand.
CTGCCTCTTTAAAGATTAGGTTTTCCTGAAGACTCTCTCTGATGCCCCAGCTTCACGTCCATCCAAATAACATTTGGTATTTACACCACATTTTTGATGCCTGACATAAACCAGATTACCTTGTATTTGCAAAATACATAGGTAAAAAACATGTACGTATTTTAAATAAAATACACGTAGGGACACATATTTTAGGCAGACATGTTTGCAGGCCCTTGGGCAAGGGCCTGCTTCCTATGCTTCTTAGTGTCCCAGTGTCTGTCCACCGTGCACTGTATACAGGAGGCGACCAATAAAGGTTTCCGGATGCTGCACAGTAATGCGTAGTGCTGGGGGGAGCTGGTGTTGGGGTGTGCATCACCAGGCCCCTGCAGACTGGGGGAGCAAGGGAGGATGAGGTTGCAGGAAGTTCATGGCCACTCCCTTGTCCGACCGCAGGCTCCAGGCACGTTGGCCTAGTGGTTGCAAGCGTAGCTTCTATTTCAGAGGAGCCGCTGAATAGCATAAGGGGTAAATTTCACTTACACCATGAAATGCATTTTCTCTTCTATCCATGGCACGTCTTTTAAGTAAATTTTTTCCTGCAGTATAGCACACGTACAGAAACCAAGACAGCTCCTAAGGGTCCAGCTCAGTGGGTTTTCACAAGGCGAGCACACCCATGTAACCGGCGCCAGATCAAGAAACAGCATCCCAGCCCCATCAGAGTCCCACTCACGACCTCACAATGCCTCTTCCCCAGGGCGACCACAGTCCTGACTGGAAGCGTCACAGGTGGGGTGTGAACTTTATGTGGGTGGAGTCTGCCCTTGTTTGGCTTCTCCTTGTTAGATTCATCCACATTTTTACACGTCACTGCAGATCATTTTTTTCTCGCTGCTGTGTGCTGTCCCTTGTGTTGATAGATACAGCTTATCCATTTACACACATATTTTTGTTCTTTCTTTGCCCCATGCAGGAAAGCATGGCCTCTGCACAGATTTGGCCCCAAACAGAAGCTGTAAGGCCATCTCACTGCAACCCCACTGAGATGCCACAAAACACGAGGGCAGGGAGAGCGGCCTAGTGGTCAGAGCACGCCTGCTCCATGAGGCTGGGCGCCTAGGCTGCTCATCCCCCGGCTGGAGCACAGCCCCTGGCACATCCTCGTGGTAGCAAAATAAAATATCTGTCACCTGTTGAAAGAGCATAGGCTTTGGAGTCACACAAACTACATTTCAGGTCGAGATAGGCCCTTGTATGCGCTTGAATGTGGACAAATGGTTTCACACCTATAGCTTCCTTCCATCTTCTCACCACTTAGAGGGAATGATAACCTTGCAGAACTTGTGGCGGGGGGAGGCATTCAATGAGAAGCCATGAATGTGCCTGGCAGAGGGCCTCATAGCTGGCGAGCACAGAATCAGGGCGTTTCCTCCCCATCTGGTCATCTGGTCTGATAAATGACACTGAAGTTGCAGGCTGCCCCTAACTGTAACTTACTCACTGCTTCAAACAGGGACTGCAGGAAGGCAGGCAGGCCGAGAGCAGAAGTGAGGGCTGCAGAAGCAAGAGAAGCAGCAGGCCTGCTCCACTCTTGATAATGTCAGCAGATTAGCTCTGGGGTGATGGGGGAGCTGCACACACCATTGTCCGATTGGTTGCGTGCGGCTGCGCGTCCCTATAACACGGGCGATTATGGCTATGCAGTTGGTACAGGCCACTCCTGGAGCCAAGGTGGTGCCGTGAGTGCCATGCTGGTGGGGAAAAGGGGTTTCAGGGGGCCAAGGACATCTGTTATGCCAGTGACGCCAGTGTGGGCATTTAAACCATCCTAGCCTGTAAAAGGAGAACAGTAACATTTTCTAGTAGACCACATGCATCGACCCCTTATGTCGATGGCATGTGCATTTCACGCTGGACTTGGGAGAGGTGCAGCACCTAGGGTGAGCCTGAAAGGTAGCTTGCTAGATGGAGTCTTCGTGTCCCAGAGGCTGCAGGGGAAGAGCAGTTTTCTCATAGAATTTACCTCTTGGGCTAATAGGGCAAATCTCCTTTTCTCACATCCTTCTTGTAAAACATAAGCTTGGAAAGTTAAGGTGTCCTTTTGCCAAAAGACCGGCATCAAATATTTATACAATGCCAGGGCAAATAGCTTTCTGTGCACAGTAGGGAAGCATCTTTACTTTAATAAAAAAAATGCAGTGATAATGGAATGTTTTCCATAGATGGAGGATGATTTAACCTTTTTGCATGGGGAGCTGCACTCTGAGAGAGACCTATTTATACCAGCTCGGAGCACACTACAGCGAGGCTGAACTAGGAAGGTGATGAAGAGACGGGTGGTGGATGAGGCCGTCAAAACAAGGGGTTCTTTAAAAGCCCAGCTGTCTGCTGGCTGTGGTTCATTGACTTTTTTGCTGTTACAGATGACCAAATTTTGACAGCCATTCTGAACTTGCTGTGTAGTGAAGTGGGTGAATCAGCAGTCTGGATTCCGAAGAGCTGAGCAGCGGGCTGAGACGCTGCAGGCAGGACTGAGTTAGGAGGATGGTAAATAAGGATCTGGCTTGTTCCTGTTTCACGCTCCCAAGCCTGGACCACACAGCCCTCCTCCCAGGCTTGTGACTTGGAGCGAAGGAGGGGATGCCAGGCAGGGGGTAGGAAAGAAAGTCAGATGAGCTGCACTGTCTCCTTCCCCAAGTGGACCTCAACTCTATCTATATCGTGCTGAGCACTCTAATACTTAGAGCATGTGGTGGGCGCGTTGAAAGGGCTTAGAGGCTTACCAGTAAGGAGAATCTGTAGGTAGAGACTTTGGAAATGGGGTATACCATATTTTTGTAGAAGCCTTGAAGAAATGTGTGCTGTGATCATAGGCTACTGAAGGATCGGTGAGTATCTTCCGGTCCCAAGCATCACCAGGTCAGGACTTGGGAAAGCTTTATTCAAAGGGGTTCCGTAGGGCATCCCTACTGTGGCAGGGGCTCCAGCTGGACCTGTGTTACCCAGAACTTGGTAAGTGAGCTGGACTATAGTCCGTGCTTGTCCTGGAGCCCCAAATATTTAAATGTGGTTCAGCCAGAGAACAGTTCTGTCCTTCCTCGGTCACCTTAGTAAAATGTCTTTTAGGAGGACATTGAACAAACACTTGGGGGAACCTTTTTAGCAGAGCGGATGAGAGAGGCAAGCTTAGCACTTTTGCCAAGGCTGATGGGTAACAGACTCTCGGTATAGGAAACAAATACAAAAATGGAGGATAGTATTGATTAACCCACAGGGATCTTATTTAAAATGGAGTTTTGTCTTGTCTGTAGGAAGAATATCAGGATGAGGCTGCTGTGCTCCAGGAATTCCCCTCAGAGCTGTGGTTTGTTGAGTTGGTCAGGCCCCTCTATCATTCTGGAATAATCAGGAATATTCCCCAGGCTAAGTGAAGTACACTGGTCTCAGATTTCTTAAGTTTCAATTGGGCATTGTAACAGTCAGATATTGCCAGGATGATGCTGTGTAACAAACCACTCCAGAGCTCACTGGCTTAAAACAGTAATAATTTATTCTCTCATATTTGTAGGTTGCCTGGAGCAACTTCTTTGAGGCAGCTGGGCCCACTCTCAGGTCTATGGATCAGCGGATCTAGGCTAAGCTCCACCGGGGCAGGTCTGTTCCAACAGGCTAGCTGGGGCATGTGCTCTCAAAGTGGTGGCACAGATGTGAGATCAAGTTCAACCATGCCAGTGCTTTGCAAGCTCCTGCTTGTGTCACACCCGCTAAGATCCCACTGGCCAAGCGAGTCACATGGATAAGCCCCTGGTTGGCTTATCTCCCCACCATTGTCTTAGTCTTGAATTTCTTCTCATGATTCTGCTGCTTGTCTGGTCCTTGGTGACCCCTCATTCACTCTTCATTTCTATTCAAGCTGTGTCCTCTACCTTGAACTCTCAAACCCCGCAGACCTGGCTTGCAGTTAGTTCATATCTCTACTCAAAGTGGGGGGAACTACCCTGAGCACTTCTTTCAGAAACAGCCGTGCCATCGCCTCTACCTCCATGCAACACCCTGCCCCGCCCCAGCCCACTTTATATTCTCATAGCATTTATACCCTGGGACATTATGTTTTCTCCCCCTGCAGGGCAGGGGAAGCTCCATGGGGGCGGGGTCTTCATTTGTCACCAGTGATCACAAGAGTACCTGGCACATAATGGGTGCCAGGGTGCTCAGAATAGACTGAAAGAGGTAGGGTTTCTGAGTCAAAGAGGATGGACTTTTGTGTTTCAGTCTTTTGACACATTGTTAAGTTGTTCTCTGGAAAGGTCGTGCAGTTAAAATTCCCTTCAGCCCTGGAAGCTTTTTATTTATTTATTTATTTATTTATTTATTTATTTATGGCCATGTTGGGTCTTCGTTGCTGTGCATGGGCTTTCTGTAGTTGCGGCGAGCAGGGGCTACTCTTCGTTGTGATGCACGGCTTCTCATTGCGGTGGCTTCTCTTGCTGTGGAGCACGGGCTCTAGGCACGCAGGCTTCAGTAGTTATGGCATGCGGGCTCAGTAGTTGTGGCTTGCGGGCTCTAGAGCACAGGCTCAGCAGTTGTGGCGCACGGGCTTAGTTGCTCCGTGGCATGTGGGATCCTCCCAGACCAGGGCTCGAACCCATGTCCCCTGCATTGGCAGGCGGATTCTTAACCACTGCGCCACCAGGGAAGTCCTGGAAACTTTTTACATACAACAAAGAGTGTTAAACGTAGCCATTTATTTATTACTTATTTTTGTTGTTGCAAATAATTTTCTCATTCTGACGGCTTTTTGACTTGCTTGTGAGGTCTGTTGGAAGACAGAAGCTGAAGGTTGCTATATGTTTCCATCTGTCTGTCTTTTTGTAACTTCTGGAAAGCGCTGGCAGTTCCTGAACTCCAGTGTGACTCAGGGGGCTTTCTGTGTTTGTCTCCCTTTCCTTCCTGACGAAGAAAAGATCACATTATTGTGTGAATTGTCCTTTATATCACTAAACATATTTTTATGTCTGTTGCCATAACAATACACCACAGACTGGTTGGCTTGAACAATAGACATTTATTTTCTCATAGATCAGGAGGCTGGACGTCCATGATCAGGGAGTTGGCAAATTCGGTTTCTGGTGAGGCCTCCTTTCCTGACTTGCAGATGGCCACCTTCTCTGTGTCCTCCTATGGGCTTTCCTCTGTGCAAGGTTAGGGGGTTAGGGTGGGTGGTGCTCTGGTGTCTCTTCCTCTTCTTGTAAGGACATCAGTCCTGTTGGACTAGGGCCCACCCTATGACCTCATTGAACCTTAATTACCCCTGGAAAGGATCTATTTCCAAATGTACTCACTTTGGAGGTTAGAGTTTCAACATATGAATCGGGGGTGGGGGGTGGGGACAGAGTTCAGTCCAGCACAGTGCGACTGAGCAGTGATTTGTAGAATACTGACCAGGAGGAATTCTCTGTCTACAACCCCCTTTCACAGACAAGAAACCAAACCCCTCAAAGGGTCAGATCCCTTTTCCGATAGAGCATGGGCCCAAACCACTTGCTTCTGAGTCCATTCGTCTGTTTCCACAGTCCCTCATCTAAGTGAATCTAGGTATTTAGGAGCCATTAACTTAAAAAGTGCCTCCTTGAAAGTCTTCCTCAGGGGCAAGGACCCTGTTGTGTTTTTCTTGACATCTTCATTGCCTGAGACAGTTCTGAATCATGCTATGTTTGATGTAGGTTTGTTGAATTATACGGAACTTTACCATTAACTATAGCAGTGCCCAGGGAAACATTTTCAATGGTAAATCATTTTGAAAAATTCTCCCTTCCCCCAAATTTCACCTCCTGACAAGAGCTGCGTGAAGTGTCCCATGTACTGCACCCATGTCACACAAATGTCGAGGAATCAGCGCATCTGAACTGTGTCTGCAAGCCCAGAGCGCTGCGTTGCATCTATCCCCACTTCAAAATAATTTCTCTCACCTCAATATAGTTTTCTTCTAAAAACTGTCTCTAAGTGACTGCATTTCCCCCGAATAAGTTCTCCCCAGTGCATTCTGACGTTGGAGCATGAAAAGGAAGGTAAACGCATGAAATCAAATGGTGATTGCTAACAATGAAATTTGGCCTCATAAAATCAAGGATATTATTCAAAACTGCGAGGTAAATTAGTCTCATTCATTCTGATGGGGCTAGACTCTGTGGTTGTGTATGCCTTCTTTAATTAACATGCTGAAAAGATGTTCTGATTGGGATTATTAATGAATGCAGTGAAAATTTTTGCTGCTTGTAAGGCTTCTGCCACAGACGGTTTACAGCAACCTCCCTCCACCCCACCCCGCCTTTTCTTTTTCCACAGATTCCTTACACGGCTTGACAGATGGAGTATTCATCTTTGAAGCAGTTTCCACAGAAGATAGCAAAACCATGCAGGGCTACGATGCTATTGTAGTGGAACAATGGACGGTTCTGGACGTAAGTGCTGGGATTGGCAGTGGTGCTTTTCTTGTTTGGACAGTGATTGTTTTACCCGCCCGCTCCTCTGAGTGTGGCTGCTGCTGGACGTCGCTTTCCTCTGAACGGCAGTTGGACCTCCATACACCCTGTGAGGACCCCTTTCGTCCTTTGGTGCCCCTCCTATGCCACCCCCAGTTGGGGGATGGGCCCCACTTTTCCCTTTCTGTAGAAAAAACACATTGTGTGTGCCGGGTAGAAAAGATTCTTCTCTCATTAATTTGAAAGCGCTAAGTGACATAAGTGAGGCAAACGCATAGTTTGTGGCCCCCATAATAATTAGAGCATCGTCGTTATTGGAGCTAGACTGTATGGCCCCCTCTGACAGGGGGCCATAGAAATTTATATGCCAGAAGAAATTTATATGCATCTGCGCTCTTAACCTGCACAATAAGTCTGAATACTGTGATTGCTCCCATTTTACAGATGAGGAAACTGAGGCACAGGGAGGTTAGAACCCTGGCCCATTAAGTGTAGAAGGCGGTCTTTGAGAAGCATTGACCCGCAAGGCCACCAGATTGCTGTGGGCAGAGGAATTCCTCAAGCTGTGTTGCGCTGGGATTTGGGAAGGGGAGAGCTGATTTCTTTCTGAGGTTTGCTGGTGTGTATTTTAAAGGCATTTCTGCAACTGTTGAAACATGGACTTTATAGACCAGTCTCTTGGCCACTCAGCATCTGGCATGTTTGAAGATAGGGGACTGATTTCTGAATGCTCTCAAGTTGGCCCTAGAAGGACACAGGGTTGGCGTCGCTCCGAGGGGCCCTGCCAGACAGGGGGGTCTCTGTGCCAGAGGAGGACGGATGAGGAAGCAGCTCTTGTGCAGAGTGCGGGGCACTGGGACCTGCCACACCCTTGTGCCCTTTGGCACTGCAGCCTGTGGCCAGTACCGCGCCTGGAACTGGGGTGGAGCGCTCCACGGGCACCGTTGCTTAGCCTCTGAGCCTTCAGCCGTTCTGAGGAGGCCTGAGGTGGGGAGCAGGGGTGCGGGGGACAGCCTGCATCTGAGTAGGGATGGGAAATAGCTGCCTGCAAATGGGACAGAAGAGAGTCCACAGAAAAACTGTAATAATCAGAAACAGGAATTCCAAAATCACAGCATCCAGGGCCAGTTAGGTTGGGGGCCAGGGGTCCTGCAGGCGTAAGTAGTGAGGAAGGTAAGGAGATAGGTGATGACCTGCTTTGCTGTCAGGCTCCGCCAGTGAGTCCCGCCCGCCATCGGTCCCAGTGAGCCTCCGTGCCCCTAACTGGAAACGGGGTGCAGAGGAAGTGAGGCTCTGTCGAAAATGCAGAGTCCAATGTGGGCAGGTCATGTCCCCCCTGGGGACCCTAAACTTCCACAACTGTAAGATGGGGCGGTCCGGTCACCCAGCCTGCCACGTGTGGTAGATGCAGGATCTCAGGGACCCCGTCTGGACAAGCTCATGCTGGCTGCCCTGCACCCACGAGCTGCAGCACTCGCTTTGCTCTGTGATACAGGGCTGTATCAGCAAGCGATGCGTGGCTGCACCAGAAACACGTTGAGTGATTTTGCACATGCGATCGGCCACGGGCCATGGGGACGTGTATAAAATCCCTTGCTGTCTGCACATTAAAGTGGCTGTGAAAGGCAGGCTTTGTGGTTTCCTCAATAAAGATGGTTTGATGGCAATGATCCAAAATTGCCTGAGAAAGTGGTTCTCAAAGTGTGGTCCCAGGACCAGTAGCAGCAGCACCTGGAAGTTGTTAGAGATGCAGATGCTTGGGCCCCACCCTGGACCTACTGAATGGGAAGCACTGCGGGTGGGCCCAGCCATCTGGGTTTTAACAGGCTCTCTAGGTGGTTCTGAAGCTTCCTCGGATTTAAGAACTAGTGTCTGAAAGAATGGTACAGATGCCACTTTCCCCAGATGTCTATGGTCGTGTGATATTTGATGAAAAGGGTGATAGGAAAAGCACCCCAATGATTCATCTTTCTTCAGCCTTTGAAATATTGAAATTTTAAAATGTGACCTTGATGCGTAACTGGAGGGAACGCCTACTATCTACAAAGTCTGTGGGAGGGAATTCCCCGGTGGTCCAGTGGCTAAGACCCTGCACTCCCAGTGCAGGGGGCCCGGGTTCCATCCCTGGTTGGGGAACTAGATCCCACATGCATGCCGCAACTAAAAAGATCCCGCGTGCTGCAACTAAGACCCGGCACAGCCAAACAAATAAATATATTAGAAAATAAAATGTCTGCGGGAGGGAGATAATGGTTACAAACTCAAGTAAGGACACAGTTGTCATTTTGTGCCCCTGTCAATTTTTTAAATTGTTATTTTTTTAAATTGAAGTATAGTTGATTTACAGTGTTGTGTTAGTTTCAGGTGTACATCAAAGTGATTCCGTTTTATATATATATGTATATATATATATATATATATAAAGTATGTAGAATATATAAAGTATGTATATATATATATATACACACATATATATTCTACATACTTTATATATTCTTTTTCATATTCTTCTCCCTTATAGGCTACTACAGAATACTGCGTATAGTTCCCTGTGCTCTACAGTAGGTCCTTGTTGGTTACTTATTTTATATATAGTAGTGTGTATATGTTAATCCCAAACTCCTAATTTATCCCTCCCCACCTTTCCCCTTTGATAACCATAAATTTGTTGTCTATGTCTGTGGGTCTATTTCAGTTTTGTATTTAAAGTTATTTATATCTTTTTTTAAGATTCTACATGTAAGTGATATCATATGATATTTGTCTTTCTCTGTCTCACTTACTATGATCATCTCTAGGTCCATCCATGTTGCTGCAAATGGCATTACTTCATTCTTTTTTATGGCTGAGTAATATTCCATTGTATATATACACCACGTCTTCTTTATCCATTCATCTGTCAATGGATGTTCATCTTTGTTTCCCAAGGCATCCAGTAAATGCTTCCTGAATTGGGTTGAAAGCCTTTCGGTTCAAATCGAGCTTGTGTCTATCTGGAAAGCTTTTTAAAAGACACACGTCCAGGCTTTCCCCCCAAGTTTCCTATTCAGCCCACTGTGAGAATCAATCCCTGCCTTAGAGGAGCCATGTATATGCAGCTGTTACCAGCACAGCCCAGCAGGGTCCAGTCTGGGGTGGGCTTGCCCCTGGCCCAGCAATTGGAAGAGCTCTGTCCGACCCCTGCTCCGACCCACAGACAGCTGCTCCTCTGCACGTGCCTCTGGCTGTGCGGCGGGGTATCTACCTCCCTCACCTCTATCCCCGAGACCATCTCCTTCCTCTCCTCCCCACCCTTATGGCCTCTGGGGAAGGCCTTTCCTGTTCAAGTCCTGGGCAGCTCCCTCTTGGCTTGTGGTTGATCCTGCTTTTCTAGCAGCCACTTTCCTCCCAGAGCCTCCCAGGGCTCTGACCACCAAGTATCTCGGACCAGCTTTTTGTCTTTTCTCACAGTTGGGACTGACTTGTCCCTTTTCTGCCCCTTTACTCCTCTGCCCGTTAATATCCTCAAGCTCTGTGTGCAGATGTGCCAGTCTAATTCGGCCACATCTTCCTGGCTTTCCTCTCCCCCCGCACCCCAGACCACACGCACACATACAGACACACACACTTTCACAAGACAACCTACCTGGCTCTTTACACCTCTGCAGACAGTGCGGTATGTTGGAAAGAGAATGTGGATTCTCGAGTCTGGCCTGGGTAGGCATCTTGCTCTCTTGTTTCTTGCTGAGTGTATGAAAAGGAAACCACTCCCTCTTTGCTTTTCCATTTTTCAATTGTATAAATGGAGACACGGGTAACAACCTCTCGAAGTCGATGAGAATGAAAAGAGATAACGTATTTAAAAGTTGTGAATGTCGTACTTGGCATAGAGTAAGTAAATACTGTTTTCTTGTATCGGTCACCCAGGATCATCAATTGGAAAGATCCTCTGCCTATTGCATTGATCTTGTTCCAAAAGCACAGAGGAGGCTGGGCTAGGGAACATGTGGAGTCAAATGCAAATAATTGCATTTTTCTCAGTTGGAAACCTATGGCCTACAATTAAAGGCAGTTGTGAATGGGATGAAAGTCCATCCATAGGGCATTTATGACAGGTATTTGGCTTATGCTCTATGAGCTTACAATCTAGAGTGTGACCAGAAAGGGTGATTCTTTGAAATGAAAGGGGGAAGCTACATAGACGGATAGGTGAAGAGGAAGAGAGAGGCAGAGAAAGGGACCGTCCTCTTCTCTCTGTCTGCACGTCCCTCAGCCTGACCGTGCAATGGACTTGGAGGATGCCACCAGGAGCTTGTGAGCCATAGAGCCTCTCCATCCTCATCCTGCTCCCTGGACTGTCTTCTAGTTCACAAGTGCTTCCTGTGAAATTTGCCACCAGAACTGAACATAAGACAGTAGGGAAAGCGCTTTGAGTAGATGCGGTTGTCTTGGGAGCTGGTGGGTTAACTGAAAAAGTCAGTGAAAAAGAACCAAAGAAAATCATATTCAGAGGGAAGGATTGGGAGTTTGGGATTAGCACATTGCAAACTATTTTTTTTTTAAATTTCAAATACATATATAATTTTTCCAAGTCTCCAAATATTTTTTTCTGTTAGTTTCTGCTCTATAACAAAGTGAATCAGCTCTACATATACATATATCCCCATATCTCCTCCCTCTTGCGTCTCCTTCCCACCCTCCCTATCCCACCCCTCTAGGTGGTCACAAAGCACCAAGCTGATCTCCCTGTGCTATGTGGCTGCTTCCCATTAGCTATCTATTTTACATTTGGTGGTGTATATACGTCCATGCCATTCTCTCACTTCGTCCCAGCTTACCCTTCCCCCTCCCCGTGTCCTCAAGTCCATTCTCTACGTCTGCATCTTTATTCCTGTCCTGCCCCTAGGTTCCTCAGAACCTTCTTTTTTGTTTTTTTTTTTTAGATTCCATACATATGTGTTAGCATATGGTATTTGTTTTTCTCTTTCTGACTTACTTCATTCTGTATGAAAGGCTCTAGGTCCATCCACCTCACTACAACTCAATTTCATTTCTTTTTGTGGCTGCATAATATTCCATTGTATATATGTGCTACATCTTCTTTATCCATTCATCTGTCAGTGGACATTTAACTTGCTTCTATGTCCTGGCTATTGTAAATAGAGCTGCAGTGAACATTGTGGTACATGACTCTTTTTGAATTATAGTTTTCTCAGGGTATATGCCCAGTAGTGGGATCGCTGGGTCATATGGTAGTTCTATTTTTAGTTTTTTAAGGAACCTCCATACTGTTCTCCATAGTGGCTGTATCAATTTACCTTCCTACCAACAGCACAAGAGGGTTCCCTTTTCTCCACACCCTCTCCAGCACTTATTGTTTGTAGATTTTTTGATGATGGCCATTCTGACTGATGTGAGGTGAAAACTCATTGTAGTTTTGATTTGCATTTCTCTAATGATTAGTGATGTTGAGCATCCTTTCATGTGTTTGTTGGCAATCTATGTATCTTCTTTGGAGAAATGTCTATTTAGGCCTTCTGCCCAGTTTTGGATTGGGTTGTTTTTTTTGATATTGAACTGCATGAGCTGCTTGTAAATTTTGGAGATTAATCCTCTGTCAGTTGCTTCATTTGCAAATATTTTCTCCCATTCCAAGGGTTGTCTTTTCGTCTTGTTTCTGCTTTCCTTTGCTGTGCAAAAGCTTTTAAGTTTCACTAGGTCCCATTTGTTTATTTTTGTTTTTATTTCCATTTCTCTAGGAGATGGGTCAAAAAGGATCTTGCTGTGATTGATGTCATAGAGTGTTCTGCCTATGTTTTCCTCTAAGAGTTTTATAGTGTCTAGCCTTACATTTAGGTCTTTAATCCATTTTAAGTTTATTTTTGTGTATGGTGTTAGGGAGTGTTCTAATTTCATTCTTTTACATGTAGCTGTCCAGTTTTCCCAGCACAACTTATTGAAGACACTGTCTTTTCTCCACTGTATATTCTTGCCTTCTTTATCAAAAATAAGGTGACCATATGTGCGTGGGTTTATCTCTGGGCTCTCTATCCTGTTCCATTGATCTACACTTCTGTTTTTGTGCCAGTACCATACTGTCTTGATTACTGTAGCTTTGCAGTATAGTCTGAAGTCCAGGAGCCTGATTCCTCCAGCTCCATTTTTCTTTCTCAAGATTGCTTTGGCTATTCGGGTCTTTTGTGTTTCCATACAAATTGTGAAATTTTTTTGTTCTAGTTCTGTGAAAAATGCCATTGGTAGTTTGATAGGGATTGCACTGAATCTGTAGATTGCTTTGGGTAGTATAGTCATTTTCACAACGTTGATTCTTCCAATCCAAGAACATGGTATATCTCTCCATCTGTTTGAATCATCTTTAATTTCTTTCATCAGTGTCTTATAGTTTTCTGCATATAGGTCTTTTGTCTCCTTCGGTAGCTTTATTCCTATGTATCTTATTCTTTTTGTTTCAGTGGTAAATGGGAGTGTTTCCTTAATTTCTCTTTCAGATTTTTCATCATTAGTGTATAGGAATGCAAGAGATTTCTGTGCATTCATTTTGTATCCTGCTACTTTACCAAATTCATTGATTAGCTCTAGTAGTTTTCTGGTAGCAACTTTAGGAATCTCTATGTATAATATCATGTCATCTGCAAACAGTGACAGCTTTAATTCTTCTTTTCTGATTTGGATTCCTTTTATTTCTTTTTGTTCTCTGATTTCTGTGGCTAAAACTTCCAAAACTATGTTGAATAATAGGGGTGAGAGTGTGCAACCTTGTCTTGTTCCTGATCTTAGAAGGAATGGTTTCAGTTTTTCACCATTGAGAACGATGTTGGCTGTGGGTTTGTCATATATGGCCTTTATTATGTTGAGCTAAGTTCCCTCTATGCCTACTTTCTGGAGAGCTTTTATCATAAATCGGTGTTGTATTTTCTCAAAAGCTTTTTCTGCATCTATTGAGTGATCATATGGTTTTTATCCTTCAATTTGTTAATATGGTGTATCACATTGATTGATTTGTGTATATTGAAGAATCCTTGCATTCCTGGGATAAACCCCACTTGATCATCGTGTATGATCCTTTTAATGTGCTGTTGGATTCTGTTTGCTAGTATTTTGTTGAGGATTTGTGCATCTATGTTCATCAGTGATATTGGCCTGTAGTTTTCTTTCTTTGTGACATCTTAGTCTGGTTTTGGTATCAGGGTGATGGTGGCCTCGTAGAATGATTTTGGAAGTGTTCTTCCCTCTGCTATATTTTGGAAGAGTTTGAGAAGGAAAGGTGTTAGCTCTTCTCTAAATGTCTTATAGAATCCGCTTGTGAAGCCATCTGGTCCTGGACTTTTGTTTGTTGGAAGACTTTTAATCACAGTTTCAATTTTAGTGCTTGTGATTGGTCTGTTTATATTTTCTATTTCTTCAAGGTTCAGTCTCGGAAGGTTGTGCTTTTCTAAGAATTTGTCCATTTCTTCCAGGTTGTCTGTTTTATTGGCATATTATTGCTTGTAGTAACCTCTCATGATCCTTTGTATTTCTGCAGTGTCAGTTGTTACTTCTCCTTTTTCATTTCTAATTCTATTGATTTGAGTCGTCTCTTTCTTTTTCGTGATGAGTCTGGCTAATGGATTATCAATTTTGTTTAACTTCTCAAAGAACCAGGTTTTAGTTTTATTGATCTTGGCTTTTGTTTCCTTCATTTCTTTTTCATTGATTTCTGATCTAATCTTTATGATTTCTTTCCTTCTGCTAACTTTGGGGTTTTTTGTTCTCCTCTCTCTAATTGCTTTAGGTGTAAGGTTAGGTTGTTTATTTGAGATATTTCTTGTTTCTTGAGGTAGGATTGTATTGCTATAGACTTCCCTCTTAGAACTGCTTTTGCTGCATCCCATAGGTTTTGGGTCATCATGCTTTCATTGTCATTTGTTTCTAGGCATTTTTTGATTTCTTCAGTGATCACTTGGTTATTAAGTAGTGTATTGTTTAGCCTCCATGTTTTTGTATTTTTTACAGATTTTTTCCTGTAATTGATATCTAGTCTCATAGTGTTGTCGTCAGAAAAGATATTTGATACGATTTCAATTTTCTTAAGTTTACCAAGGCTTGATTTGTGACCCAAGATATGATCTATCCTGGAGAATGTTCCATTAGCACTGGAGAAGAAAGTGTATTCTGTTGTTTTTGGATGGAATATCCTATAAATATCAGTTAAGTCCATCTTGTATAAAGTATCATTTAAAGGTTTTGTTTCCTTATTTGTTTTCATTTTGGATGATCTGTTCTTTGGTGTAAGTGGGATGTTAAAGTCCCCTACTATGATTGTGTTACTGTTGATTTCCCATTTTATGGCTGTTAGCATTTGCCTTATGTATTGAGGTGTTCCTATGTTGCGTGCATAAATATTTACAATTGTTATATCTTCTTCTTGGATTTATCCCTTGATCATTATGTAGTGTCCTTCTTTGTCTCTTCTAATAGTGTTTATTTTAAATTCTATTTTGTTTAATATGAGAATTGCTACTCCAGCTTTCTTTTGATTTCCATTTGCATGGAATAACTTTTTCCATTCCCTCACTTTCAGTCTGTATGTGTCCCTAGGTCTGAAGTGGGTCTCTTGTAGACAGCAAATATATGGGTCTTGTTTTTGTATCCATTCAGCCAGTCTGTGTCTTTTGGTTGGAGCATTTAATCCATTTACATTTAAGGTAGTTATGGATATGTATGTTCCTATTACTGTTTTCTTAATTGTTTTGGGTTTGTTATTGTAGGTCTTTTCCTTCTCTTGTGTTTCCTGCCTAGAGAAGTTCCTGTAACATTTGTTGTAAAGCTGGTTTGGTGGTGCTGAATTCTCTTAGCTTTTGCTTGTCTGTAAAGGTTTTAATTTGTCCATCAAATCTTAATGAGATCCTTGCTGGGTAGAGTAATCTTGGTTGTAGGTTTTTCCCTTTCATCAGTTTAAATATGTCCTGCCACTCCCTTCTGGCTTGCAGAGTTTCTGCTGAAAGATCAGCTGTTAACCTTATGGGGATTCACTTGTATGTTATTTGCTGTTTTTCCCTTGATGCTTTTAATTTTTTCTTTGTATTTAATTTTTGATAGTTTGATCAATATGTGTCTTGGCATGTTTCACCTTGGATTTATGCTGTATGGGATTCTCTGTGCTTCCTGGACTTGACTGAATATTTCCTTTCCCATATTAGGGAAGTTTTCAACTATAATCTCTTCAAATATTTTCTCAGTCCCTTTCTTTTTCTCTTCTTCTTCTGGGACCCCTATAATTTGAATGTTGGTGCATTTAATGTTGTCCCAGAGGTCTCTGAGACTGTCCTCAATTCTTTTCATTCTTTTTTCTTTATTTTGCTCTGTGGTAGTTATTTCCACTATTTTATCTTCCAGGTCACTTATCTGTGCTTCTGCGTCAGTTATTCTGCTATTGATTCCTCCTAGAGTATTTTTAATTTCCTTTATGGTGTTGTTCATCATTGTTGGTTTGCTCTTTAGTTCTTCTTGGTCCTTGTTAAACGTTTCTTGTATTTTCTCCATTCTGTTTCCAAGATTTGGGATTATGTTTACTATCATTACTCTGAATTCTTTTTCAGGTAGACTGCCTATTTCCTCTTCATTTGTTTGGTATGGTGGGTTTTTACCCTGCTTCTTCGTCTGCTGTGTGTTTCTCTGTCTTCTCATTTTGCTTAACTTACTGTGTTTGGGGTCTCCTTTTTGCAGGCTGAAGGTTTGTAGTTTCCGTTGTTTTTGGTGCCTGCCCAGTGGCTAAGGTTGGTTCAGTGGGTTTTGTAGGCTTCCTGGTGGAGGGAACTGGTGCCTGTGTTCTGCTGGATGAGGCTGGACCTTGTCTTTCCAGTGGGCAGGTCCACGTCTGGTGGTGTGTTTTGGGGTGTCTGTGGACTTATTATGATTTTAGGCAGCCTCTCTGCTAATGGGTGGGGTTGTGTTCCTGTCTTGCTGGTTGTTTGGCATAGGGTGTCCCACACTGTAGCTTGCTGGTCGTTGAGTGGAGCTGGGTCATAACATTGAGATGGGGATCTCTGGGAGAGTTTTCACCGTTTGATATTATGTGGAGCTGGGAGGTCTCTGGTGGACCAATGTCCTGAACTCGGCTCTCCCACCTCAGAGGCACAGGACTGACACCTGGCCGGAGCACCAAGACCCTGTCAGCCACATGGCTCAGAAGAAAAGGGAGAAAAAAAGAAGGTAAGAAAAAAAAAAGAAAATAAATAAAATAAAAATAAAGTTATTAAAATAAAAATAAATCATTAAAAATAATTATAAAGTAATAAAAAAAGAAAGAAGAGAGCAACCACACCAAAAAACAAATCCACCCATAACAAGCACTAAAAACTATACAAAAATAAAAAAAATTTAAAAAAAAGGACAGACAGAACCCTAAGACAAATGGTAAAAGCAAAGCTATACAGACAAAATCACACAAAGAAGCATACACATGCACACTCACAAAAAGAGAAAAAGGAAAAAAATATATATATCTTTCAGGAAGTCTGCGGTCTTCTGCCAGTGTTCAGTAGGTGTTCTGTAGGAGTTGTTCCACGTGTAGATGTATTTCTGATGTATTTGTGGGGAGGAAGGTGATCTCTGCGTCTCACTCCTCCACCATCTTGAAGGTCTCCCTCACCACAAGTTCAGATGCAAACTATTATATATAGGATGGATAAACAACAAGGTCCTACTGTATAACCCAGGGAACTATATTCAATATCCTGTGATAAACTATAATGGAAAAGAATATACATATGTATAACTGAGTCACTTTGCTGTACAGCAGAAATTAACACAACACTGTACATCAACTATACTTCAATTACATTTTTTAAAAAGAGAAAAAAGCATATTCACATCTTACACATTTTAGTATAAAATATGTAATTACACATTCCATGTGCCAATCTTTTTGAGTTTGGGGTCTGCTGATTAGAATCCCACTTCATTCTTCTTTTATCAACCAAAGTGTGCAGTCGCTGATGGCCAGCGTTAGTGTCTGTAAAGTGTAGCAAAGGGATTTGACTGCAGAATCCTTCTGTTTTCATGATTCTTTTTCCTGGTCTTTTCCAGCCCCCTCCACCCCGCCAGACAGTGGCCACAGTTGTTATTTTTAAGCAACTGTCCTTTGTCAGGTCTCTTCAAAGCATTCTATCTAGTTTTCCTAGAAACAACTTCTTTGCACTTCCTATCCATTTTAAATAATTTAAATTAAGACATGTAGCTGTGATCATGGGTCTAACTGACCTGGACAGGTATGGGAGCACGGAAGACTTACCCTGGAAGTGCTCACCTGCACAGCATCCTGGGATCCGAAGGGCATCGTGAAGAGCAGCCCACTACCTGCAAGGACCTGGTCTCGCTACAGCTGGACCTGGGCTTCTGCTAGTGCAGCTGGAGATTGAATGGACTTTGGGGGCACCTGTTACAGCCTGTGAACACCCACAGTTCTCACCCGTGAGGCGCTGTTGTCAGGTGTTGTCTCCATCCTCCACCTGTGTGTTCAGTCTGCTGTTGAATCGCCTCCCATTGGTTTCTGCCCATTTTTCCAGCCTGCTGAGACATTTGTGATCATGACAGTATCATCTTGCGTCTGGGGGAATCGTCCCAGCCCTGGCTTCTCTGAGCATGTCCTACATAGGGTTGCTTCTGTCTGATCCAGTGTCCAACGGGTGGATGGAGGACACGGTCCTTTGGCATGCTGTGGGAATCTCTCCCTCAGGCCCTAATGTGGCCCCAGCCCCGTCTGCAGAGGTTTCAGATGGCCCTGTCATTCCACCCAGCGGTCACCGTCTTGTCCCTGAAGGACTTATGAGAGGCTTGGTAAGAGGCATCTCTATAATTGGAACCCACTCTGGGGTACACTCCACCCCACCTGTCCCACAACCCTATCTAACAACTCGTATGTCCCTCTTTGTCTGCATGGACATCCGCAGCCTTCTGGGCATCAATCTTCTGTTTCCAAGGACTCCTGACCATCCACGTAACGGTCCACACTGGGATCTGCCAGGGAGTAACGTCAATGTCTGCGGTGACTAGAATTCACCACCTTCTGCTCCTACAAGGGAGCCAATATTTGTTCCTTTTAAACCATCTGGCATTTTTTTTCATTGCCACAATTTCTCCAAGATAATTATTTTGGTTCTGATAGCATAGCCTTTAGTGCCAAAGATAGCAGGTCTCTGCCTTGTTCCTGTGGTACAGAGGATTTTCCCATGGATGGTCACTGCCGTGAAAGGTCCAGGCCCGCCCTCCCAGGTGGTAACGCCACTCCTTCCGACCCAGAGCAAACCGCAGCTCAGATGAGTCTGCCAGTGGCTGGGACAACAGAATGTCTATTCTCCCAGCTTTCACTTTGATCAAGTTCCTCCTTGCATCTACCTTTGATAGTGACATGCCAGTGTGCTGAGCACCTTTTCCTTAAAATGGAATTCTTCTCGGCTTGATGAATTTTAAACTCGTCATTTAAAAAATTGAGGTTTGCTTGGGAGGGCAGGTTGCCAACCTCCATGAAAAATGTTCAATGCCCACCCCTACCCACCCCTACGCAAGTCCACACCTCACGTCCATCTCTTTTGGAGAAACAGAGGCATGTTCACAAGAATGCTGATGCCAGGACATGGTGTCAGCATTATTAGTAACAGGAAAAAGGAAACAAGGTGTGCGTCCATCAGTAGCAGAAGGGTTAAATAGTAGATGGTGCATCCTTACTATGCATGCAGTCATTCTGTACAGACTGACACGGAAGGAACTCCATGAAATGTTGTCCAGTGGGGAAACAAGGTGCAGAAGAACCGTGATGGTTAATTTTATGGGACAACCTGGCCAGGCTGTGATACCCAGTTGTTTGGTCAAACACCAGTCTAGATGTTGCAGTGAAGGTGTTTTTTAGTTGCGATTAACATTCAAATCAGTAGACTTTGAGCAAAGCAGATGACTAACCCTCCATAATGCGAATGGGCTTCATCCAGTCAGCTGAGACATCAAGAGAGGGCCAGCCCTGCAGACATTGAACTTGCCAGCCCCCCAGTCGCATGAGTCAATTCCTCCAAATCAATCCATCTATCTATCAATCTCTCTCTGTCTCTGTCTCTTTGTCGCTATCTATCTATCTGTCTAAAAATCTGTCTCTCTGTTCTCTATCCATTCTGTTGGTTCTCTCTCTCAGGAGAACCCTGACCAGTACAGAGATACCCTCACCAGTGTGATGCCATTAATGGGGAAAAAAACTTCACAGAATAATATGATGTATATTGTGTGGGAATATGTAAATGTAGAAAAAGGCCTGGAAGAGCGGCCACCAAGCTGATGATGGTGGCTACATGTGACTTGGCATGGAAGGGTGGAAGGCAGCTTTTTCTGGAATATTTTCATTTTTATGTAGAGAAATATTCATTTTACTTGGGTAATTAAAAGTTAGTTTTTAGATGATAGCTAGTTCTGTCTCCCCATAGCCTTTCTTCTCTTAGGTTTTAGGTGTATTTATTTTCTCCTTGTGGAAAAGAAAGTAAAGTAGGAGTTGAGTAATTCCACTTTCTGTTGTCTTCCACATTTTTTTTTTCTTATACAACTTCTTGTTTTGAACATAATTTTTTATTGAAGTATAGTTCATTTACAATGTTTTAGGTGTACAGCAAAGTGATTCAGTTATATATATATTCTTTTTCAGAGTCTTTTCCATCATAGGTCATTACAAGATATTGAATGTAGTTCCCTGTGCTATACAGTAGGCCCTTGATGTTTATCCATTTTATATATAGTAATGTGTATCTGCTAATCCCAAACTCTTCATTTATCCCTTCCCCACTTTCCCCTTTGGTAACCGTAAGTTTGTTTTCTACGTCTGTGGGTCTATTTCTGTTTTGTCAATAAGTTCATTTGAATCATTTTTTAGATTCCACATATAAGTGATGTCATATGTGGTGGTCATGGGTATCAATCAGCATGCTTTTCACTGTCAAGGCAGAGTATCCACCTGGCAGTGGCTTGAACAGTAGGGATTTGTCATCGCATCTCACCAGGCAGCAAGTCTGGAGGAAGGTGGGGGGTTGCAGCGTCATCTTTTTCAGCGGCTTGAGGACATCACCAGGGACCCGGGGACTGTCACCTTCCGCATCCCGGTCCTCAGTTTGTCTGCTAGGTCTCCCCTCAGGACCCTAATCCCAAGGTGGCTGCAGAGTTCCTAAGCATCTCATGGGAACATAATGACAGTTGGAAAGAAGAGGGCATTTCCTGCCATGTGCCCTTTATTATTAGCAAGTAAGACCTTTCCCAGGAACTCCCAAGCAGAGTTTCCCTTCTGTCCCATTGGCTGGGTCACAGACCCACGTCACTGTCAAGATCATGGTGAGCTGGGCTGGAGAGGGTGTCAGCCAGGAAGGCGGACCAGGGCTATTGGCCTTGGCAACCAACAGTTGGCCACTGAGTGGGACAGAAAGCAGGGATGCTCCTAGAAGTATTTTAAGGAAGACTAAACTTGGACTTGGTGACAGCTCAGAGAGTGGGATGACAAAGGAAGAATTTGACTTTTACTCTCTATCTGCACTCTTTTTCTTCCATAAACTCAGTGGTCCTGTTTTCTCAGATTCCCATATTTCACTTCCTATGCAAAATTTAGTCATACAAGTAAGTTAAGCCTTTTAAAAATTTATTCAACAAATAAATATTGAGTTCCTACTGTGTGTCAGCCACTGTGAAAACATGATGAATGGATTCAATCCAGGCAGGAAGGATTGATTCCTTTAACTGGGGGGAAGAAGTGCAGTCATTAAAAATGAATGCTCACCCCCTGGTCTTTCCACACCCGTAAATAACTTCTCTTCCTTGTCAGGCTTCCTGAGGGGTGGTGAGAGGCCCTAAATCACCAGGAACCTTTTAAGGCTGATGAGACGGGAGGCAAGTGTGTGGTCTGGTGAAGACCATGGGGCAAGGCGAATTTAGAGCCTGGCTGCAGAGGAAGAGAGAGTGGAGGAAATCATCACGCTTTCAGAATCATGGGACAAATGCATTTTTTAAACAGTAGTAGGCTTTAAAACATCCAGTGCATGACAAAAAAGAGGCAACCCTCAATGTGATAAGAAGGGCTTTATCTTTAGGTTTTCCCAATGTGTTTGGGATTAGAAGGGTGGTGGATGATTCTGTAAGAGTTTTAAACACACACACACAATTTATTGTCTTCCAGTTTCTGGAGGTCAGAAGTCAGGGTGAGCTCAACTGGGTCCTCTCCTTTGGGTCTCATAAGGCTGAAATCAGGGCTTGTCAGGGCTGTGTTCCTTATTGGAGGCTCTGGGGGAAGAATCTGCTCCCAAGCTCATCCAGGTTGTTGACCAAATCCAGCTCCTTGTGGTTGCAGGACTGAGGTCCTTGCTTCCTTGCTGGCTGCCAGCCAAGGGCTGGTTTTGCTCCTGAGAACTGCCTGCATTCCTTCTCATGACCCGTATAATAATTTTTTAAATGCATAGACAGCCTGGGAGCCACAGGTGAGGACAGGGCAAATGGTTCTGCAAGAACTTAGTGTATTAAATCAGTGAGTATGGAGGGTTGGAGGATGTTCTTGTAGTTAAGTGATCATTCATCACCCTTCCTTGGAATTTGTCCTTTTTAAATTCACTTGGCAAGAACTTTAGTAAGATGAAATGCAAAGGAAGGGCCTGCTTCCTTTGGAACTGCTTAAGTAGTTCCTTTGGAACTGCTTAACACTAAGTATGAACATCTTTAATTGGATGGGGGTCTTTCTTCTTGGGCCCTGTGATGCCATCCTGTGCCTTGTCCTGTTTCATGTCATTTTCAGTGCCTCGTGAAGAGACCTAGATGATGGGGGACCTGTGGGAGGCCGTGGAGTATACTGGATGGCCGTCAAGATCCAAAGAACAGGGATGCTCTTGGGCTCCACAAAAACATTTCAGTTGGGCATGGTGTGGGTGGGGGAGGGAAGAATTGAGGGAATCGTTGAGAGCGGGGAGTGGGGAAGATTCTGGACAACCCACCCACATCAGTGGGAACCAGAGCTGCTTTTTCTGAATCTATCTGCTTTTACATATTGGGCTTCTAAGTTAGATTACATTGATGTTTGTGGAAAGCCTCCCACTACTTTTTAAAAAACAGAAAAGAAACAAAACAAGAAGCCTTGAAAATTACTTATCTAATCCAGCTTCTTTTCTGAGTAGGTTTCCCTGATTTCTTAAACTCCTTCCAATCTCATTATCTACTAGTTTATCAATGTTAGGTCAAAACCAGCCCAATAAAATGTAATGGGATACATTTAAATATAAAAAAATCAATTGTATTTAAGTGCAAAAAAATCAATAACACAGCATGGAGAATACCTGATTTGAAAGCAATTGTAATGAATAAGTTTAATTCAGGTGAACAGTGTACCGACTACTCCTCTCCAAATACTCCAAATGCTCTGAGCTGTGACCAAGTGGGGTTTTCCAGATCACACCCTGGTTACTTGTCCCTCCATTTGTGTTCTCTCCTGCTCTCTGCTGAGTCCCTCCTCGACATTTGAGGTCCTTGCCCTTCCTGGCCCAACTCTTTGTGACATCATCTTTGATGCTGTCGGCTGGATTTGCACTCCCTTCCTTTCAGCACTTTTGGCACCATGTTCCACCTTCCTTAGAGCTATTCAATTTTTTTAAATTTATTTTATCGAAATATAGTTGATTTACAATGTTGTGTGATTTTCTACTGTACAGCAAAGTGATTCAGTTATACGTATATATGTCTACTCTTTTTCATATTCTTTTCCATTATGGTTTATCACAGGATACTGAATATAGTTCCCTGTGCTATACGGTAGGACCTTGTTGTCTATCCATTCTATATATAATAGGTTGCATCTGCTAACCCCAAACTCCCAATCCATCCCTCCCTTCCTACCCCCTCCCCCTTGGCAACCACAAGTCTGTTGTTCTCTATGTCTGTGAGTCTATTTTTGTATCATAGATGTTTATTTGTTTCATAATTTAGATTCTTGTCTTTCTATGTCTGGCCTACCGCACTTAGTATGATAATCTCTAGGTCCATCCATGGTGCTGCAAATGACATTATTTCATTCTATTTTATGGCTGAGTAATATTCCATTGTATATATATATACATATATATATATATATATATCACTTCTTCTTTATCCATTCATCTGTCAGTGGACGTTTAGGTTGCTTCCATGTCTTGGCAATTATTGTAAATAGTGCTGCTGTGAACAGTGGGGTGCCTATATCTTTTCAAATTATAGTTTTGTCTGGATGTATGCCCAGGAGTGGCATTGCTGGATCCTATGGCCTAGAGTTATTTAATTTTTTAATTGCTCTGTGAACTCCTCGAGTCAGGGACTAGCTGTTTCTAATGTTCATGTTCCCTGGATCCAAATTAATTCCTTTCGTGTTACCAGTTTCATCAAACACTGGTTGGGTGGATATGAAACAACATGAGATTATTGCTATGGGTAAAAGATAACGGGCCATAGTATGAAATGCACACAGGAGGTGCTTATCTTCTGTTTTCCAGTGTGATACCGGTTGACTGGGAGTCTTATGTCTACCACACTGCTGTATTTGACGAGAAACACAGACGGACTGGGGGGTGGACAGCGATGGAGGACATGCCTGGAAATGGTTGAAAACAAGTGGGTGTGTTTATTTTGGAGGAGGAACAAACAAGGGCAATCAGGAAGCTGGTTCCATATCTTCGAAGGGCAAACCTCTGATAAAGGGGATAGACTCTGTTTTCCTTAGTTGCAAGGGGAAAACCAGGATCTTTTGGAGAGTTTTGTGGAACCATCTGGCAGTGGAAGTAGGTGGGGCATGAGGCTGTCAACTCCCAGGTATCAGGGTGATTCACATGTTCAGTTTACCATCTCTCAGGGGTGATGGAGGTGGCCTTCCTGTTCTGGGCAGGAAGCACTAGAAAAGTGCTTCCCAAACCTTGTTGATCCTCAGAATCACCTGGGGATTTGATACGAGTACACATTCCCCAGCACCAGCCCTGGCAGTCAGTAGGTCTGGGGGTGGAGATTAGGGATCTGCATGTTAAAAATCCAACCAGGAGCCACTGAACAGAGAAACACCCTGATTGCTTCCAGCTTTAATAAGCTGGGATGCATGGGTCAACTATTGCTTTTAAGTCAGTGACCTCTTTGAGGCAAAATTATTAAACATCCTCTTCAGCTATGGTGGAAGGGGGGATTCACTTGGCAAATTAGACAAGAAGGCTCAGAAGCTAGTCTAATGAGGCCAAGACATCTGTTCTTAAATTTTTATAACTTTTTTTTCTTATTACAAAAGTGATGCATGGACAGTTCCTCAAAATGTTAAGCATAGGTACCATATGACCAACCCAGTAATTTTACTCTAAGGCACATATCCAAGAGAAATAGTAGTAGCATTATTCATAATATCCAAAAAGTAGAGACAATCCGAGTGCCCATCAAGTGTTGAATAAATAAAATATGTACAATGGAATGTTATTCATACAATGGAATATTATTCAGCCATAAAAAGGAATGGAGTACTAATACATGCTACAACACAGATGAACCTTGAAAACATTATGTTAAAATGAAAGAAGCCAGGTACAAAAGACAACATATTGTATGATTCCATTTATATGAAATGTCCAGATTAGGCACATCTATAGAAAGTAGATTGGTGGTTGCCTAGGGGTGAGGGTGGGGGCAAAAAGAGTGACTGCTAATGGGGACAAGAATTTGGGGGGAGGTGATGAAAACGTTCTAAATTTGTACTTTGGTGATGGTTGCATAACTCTGTGAATATATTAAAAACCATTGAATTGTGTACTATATATAAACAGGTGAATTTTTAGATATGTCAATTATTCTTAAGGTGTTTTTAAAAATTGATACATGTAATACATGTAATTGAAGACAGTTTAGAAAATACAAATAAGGAAAAGAAAGCAAAAATCATCCCACTTTCATCATAACTGAGAAGATAGTCGCATATTGGTGTGTATTCTAGTATGTATTCTGTCTGTATATAGACAGAAAAATATATTTGCATATATTTTTTAAAAATGGGATTATTTTGTTCACACTCTTTCTATCTCATCATTTTAAATGGCTGTAGAATATTGGTATATGAGCCATCGTATTTTAATTTATTTAATTAGTTTTCTATTGGTAGATTTTAGATGGTTTCCATTTTTTGCTCTTGTACATCATGAATATTCTCTAGCTTTATCATTGTGCTTCATATCACATTTTGGCTTAAAAGTCCATACTTTTTAAAGCTAGCTATTTTGTATCCCATGGAAACAAGTTTTACTTTTGATTTCACCTTAAAAATGCTTGATGCTGTCCAGAAGGGGACATGGGTCAAGAATGTGAGGATCATCACAAAGACATCACCCTATTTAAAACCGATTTAGGGCTTCCCTGGTGACGCAGTGGTTGAGAGTCCACCTGCCGATGCAGGGGACACAGGTTCGTGCCCCAGTCTGGGAAGATCCCACATGCTGCGGAGCGGCTGGGCCCGTGAGCCATGGCCGCTGAGCCTGCGCGTCCGGAGCTTGTGCTCCGCAACAGAAGACGCCACAATAGTGAGAGGCCCGTGTACCGCAAAAAAAAAAAAAAAAAAACAAAACGATTTAGGCTACAAAATTGTGCAGAGTCACCCTCCCATATGAAGACAAAGTCACACTGAAAGAAGCAGGTAGACTTGTCTCTATTAAATGATAGATGTTTTGTTTTCCAGTCTGTATCAGTTAGTTCTTGCTGTATAACAAACCATTCCAAACTTCACAGCTTCAAATGACTGTTTATTGAGCTCATGATTCTTTGGGTCAGCTAAGCAGTTCTTCTGCTCTGAAGCAGTTTAGCTGACCTCTCCTGGGCTCTCTCATACATCAGGTGACGGCCAGAGGATCCAGGGTTGGCCTCACTCACGTGTCTGACAGTTGGCTGGCTGTTGGCTGGGGCCAGAAGGGCCTGTGTATCTTAACATCTAGTAGGCTCGCCCAGACTTCTTCACAGGAGGAAAGTCACAGGGTGCCTGAGAGCCCCAGTGTGCTAGCTTACTTATTTCATGCTTTGGTTTGCATCATATTTGTTAATATCCTATTGATTTGTTAATATCCTGTTAATAGCCAAAGAAAGTCACAAAACCAAGCTCAGATTCAAGAGGTAGTGAGATAGATATTATCTCCTGGTAGGACCATCTGCACCAAAGTGCAGAGGCACAAATGCAGGATGGGGATGGATTTGTGTGTGGCCAGTTTAATAATTTTACCAATCTTTGCTAAAGCATCCAGTAGCCTTAGTGGTTGGTGACCAATGTGGTTCTGCTTTTAATTTTCATTCATGAATATACTTCCAACTTCCACATACAGAAAGGTCAGAAGGATGGTACCACAACATCCTGACAGATTAACTCCCATTTTTAATGGTAAACTCACGTCTCATAAGTGTTGGATGTGATTTACAGCGATTTTGATAAGATTTTGAGCATATAAGACAGCGGTGGCAGAACCTACCCCAGAAATGCTAGGGAAGGTGCGTTCATTCATTGACTCATTTTGTGCCAGACACTTCCCTAGTTGCTTGGGATTCATTGAGAATAAGACAAACCCCCTGCTTTGTGGAGAATGCATTCCAGTGAAGGAGATAGTAGTAAATAGATAAGCTAATCAGTGTTAAGAAGTCATCAGTATGATGAAGTGATAGTGCAGGGGACAGGGGGAAATAGGGGGGTTTTCTTCAAGACCCCACGTAGAGTTGGCTGATCTCACTGAGGCCGTTTTCATTTTCTTGACCTTGGTTTTCTGTTCATCAGCTCCTCCTTTGGTGGGTCACAACCCAGATGCCGATGGAAACCCAACAGTGCGTCTGTGACAGGCTCTGGTGCATCTATCTCCAGGCTGTAGTGGAGCAGGCAACCAGAGAGAATGGAAGAACCCTGGTGACAGGGGAGCTGACAGTCAGGGGTCTGACGTGTCCCGAAGGCTGGATATTCCCGCTAGTGGTTCCCAGCACCTCGGAAGCCCTAGTAGAAGTCCCCTTACCAGGAGCAGGGTCCTCAGAGGACACACTGAGGGACTCGTGCAACATAATTTGGCTTGAGGGAGAGGGTCCAGTTAGCATCCTGGTAACCATGGCAACAAGAGGCTAACAATTGGGTCACCACCGAGAGAATATTGACCAGAGAGAATACTGACCGAATGCTGAAGTGGGACCGTGGCCCCTTGAATTTACCAGATGGAGAAAGTCAGGGAGGGAAAATGTGTTGTGCTGAATGTTCTACAACGTTACTATCTTTTCAGAGTGACTGTGCTTTGTGGCTCCGAGTGCTGCTGGGCCAGCGACAGTGGGGTAACCCTTAACTTCCATTGCCGCTTCTGCTAGGATTTTGAAGCAGCCTTTGTTCAGGGACATCATCTGGGCTAACGCTTTATGATTATTGGTAAGCAGTCAGGACTCCACTGTAGTGGAAGGTGATAACTTTGATGTAGTTTTAAGTTCGAGAGTTTTTGCTGACACACGTCCCCACCCCCTCCCCACTCCAGAGTAAATCCCTTTTAATTATATACTGTGGGAAAGCTCCTTTTAAATCCTCTTTTTTCTAGGTTGTAGATACGGTGAAAAAATAAGAAAGGCTAAAACTATGATCATCTTCTGTTGTCTAAAGACAAAGTGACAGATCCCATTTATTCCCAGAAAGTCTAATTTCCTCTCACTCCTCAAAGCAAGCGGAAGAGACTTGGCAAGTCCCTGGATGGAGAAAATGTTTCTTGTTTAATTGTTATCAGACCAAGCTGTTTCCAAGTCTGCCTGCCGGAGAGGATGCGCTCACCCCGATGCGTGCAGTGTGTGTGTGAAATGTCAGCTTCTGGAGGTTGCAAGGCTCGCGCTCTCCCACTAAGCGGTCCCGCAGAGCAGCCCACAGGATGTAACGGCTTTGAGTCGCTTAACTGTTTGCGCTCAGCACGGCAGCAGCATCTTCTCCTACTAATGGTCAGAGTCTGCCCCCGCCGTGCCCCCTTAACCTTGAAACGTCCAGCATCTTTGCCTGCAGCGTAATCTGGGAGCCCTTTGCTGTCATGCACCTGGCGTGGTTCTCTCTGTCGAGCAGGCGCCTGTCAGCAGGCAGCTCTGATGCGTGCATGCATCTCCTGTCCCTCCGCCCCATAACCCCTAACCCCTCTCCCGAAGCTGCACATCCCAGGACCAAATCACCTACCCGGCCTAGAATCTAGAAGAGTGGTATCTTGCACTGCAGGTTTGGTTTTCCTGCCAGCTGGGCATGCGTGGTACTCTGGGAGAAGCCCGGACAGCATCTCGAGCGAGCATGCTCTCCCCCTGTGTGGGTTTTTAATCTCTCCCTCCCAGGGTATGCTGGTGGCAGTGCTGGGCCTCACGGTAGCTTGTCGTAAGTGAGACTTCAGGGCTGCGATGCCATGCCGGGTCACAGTGTATCTGGCATGTAGGAGATGAGGGCGTGGTGTGCCAGCTTTGAGAGCGGTGAGAAATTAGAAACCCCGAGCTCCATGCAGTAGTAGCTATTACATTCTATTTCTCTCTAATCAGATTAGGTGACTTTCGCTCCGATTTCCCTCCTAGAGGCTTGCTGGGTTATTTGGGTCTCCCTAGAGTCATAATCTATCAGCTTCTGCTGTGGAATAAGGCACCCCGAAGCTTAGCGAATTGAAATAACCAGCCTTTATGGTTGTAGTGAGTGCACAGGTCAGCTGGGTGATTCTGCTGATCTGGGCTAAGCTCCTCTAACCTCAGCGGGGCTCCTCTAACCTCACTCTGCTTCTGTGTCACTGGCTGGTCGACTGGCGTCTCGCTGGTCCAAGATGGCGTCTCTCACGTCTGCTAGTTGCTTGGGCCACATGACTCTCGTCATCCAACAGGCCAGCCTGGGCTTGTCCTTGGTTCCCTGAGAGCAGGTAGAAGCAGCGAGGTCACTCGCGGCCTAGGCTTAGAACTATGATGTCACATCTGCCATATCTGTTGGTCAGAGCAAGACCCAAGCCCAGCCTGAACTCAAGGGGTGGAGAAGTGGACTCTGCCTCTTTATGGGAGGAGCTGCAGAATGCCGTAAAGAGGCCTAGAGGCAGGGAAGTAATCATTGAGGCCATTTTTTGCAAACAGTATATCTCGAATAATAATAACAGCCATTATTATTATTTTGTTGGGCTCTCAATAGGGCTGCGGAGTTTGTTGCCTTTCTTGTATGGGAGAGAAAATCAGGCAAAGATGTGAATTAACCAGCAGGGGTGGGTAAATAGTCCTAGAAAAGAAGCTTTCCACACACTGCATGTATTTTCCTCTGCCCCCTTTTCTATATCTGAGAGCTAAGCTTTTTTTTTTTTAAACGTATTCTCTTTGAACGTTATGAAAGCCGAAGTTGTCTAAAATGAGACGGACGGCTTTCTTAGGCTCTATTATGTTGGCCTAATTACATATCAGCAAAATGTTTTTCTGGGGCATTGTGTGTAAAACAAAGAGGAAAACATCTCCAGCCGGCCCCAGCATCCTTGCCCCTCCCTCTGCTGGCAGAGGCAGTGGTCCTGCAGGAGGCCTGTGGGGGGATGGGGGCCAGGAAGGCAGGGCTGCTGCAGCTGCCACTGGCCTCAGATGGATTTGCCCTTTCCCCAGAGAGGACGAGTGGCACAGCCTCCCTTCCTCTCTCCTTCCCTCCAGCACACCTCATGGTGGCTTGCATCTGGGGAGGGACTGTATGTTTGCTCTCCCCACCCCCTGGACCGGGATCTCCTACAGCAGGAGAAGAGGCTCACGCATCTTCGCTTCCCAGGTGCGTGGCACAGAACCAGGCGGACTGGATGTGGAGAGTCATAAGTGAATAGTGGTACCTGGTATAGCCGTGCCCTTGGCGATACTGAAGGGCTCAGTGGAGTTTTCTGCAAGACCGCCGCAGTGTTACAGCCCCTACTTTCCAGTTGATAAATGAAGATGAAATGTTCCTTCTTTCCAGCTTGGCATTCCCCTCTCCTGCCCTGCCCTTGCATCTCTACTTTCTATCACCTGAGAGCATGACTCTTATCTTCCCTGTGTGCCGTCATGGCCAGGGTCTCTGCTGGCCATGGCAACGTCAAGGCAGACCCCAGATTTCCTGAGGACATGTTTACATGCCAGCCACTTCCCTCCTGAAGCATCCTGGCTGTGGTCTCCTGAGATGGTTTTTCAGGCTCCGTGATGCTTGCCCTCTCAAGACATCAGATGGTGTGGATCTTTCTTCTTAAACGTGTTTCCTACCCTGGGCTGCCCTCCAGCCAGTTCCTCCCAGTTCAGGGCTCTTTATCATCTTCTGCTCTCCCCTCCCCAGGAGACCCAGTCCTCAGCCAGCCTCACCCCTCCTTGAGTTGTTCTCCGCCCGTATTGGCCAATGCCCCCAAGTCTTCATTTTCATCTAACCTTTCCCTGGCTTTAGACTGTGTATGAGTGCCCTGTTGCTGCTGTAACAAATTACTACAAACTTAGTGACTGAAAGCAGCACAAATTTATTCTCTTAACAGTTCTGGAGGCCAGAAATCCAAAATGGGTCGTAAGGGATTATAATCAAGGGGTTGGCAGAGTTGCATTCTTTCTGGGAGAATCTGTTCCTTGCTTTCAACTTCTAGAGGCCAACCTGCTGGTGGCCAAGCACGCTGCCCTCTGTTCCCATCCTCACCTCTCCTTACCTGACTCTGACCCGCCTCCTGCCTCCCGTCTAAGGACCCTTTTGATCACATTGAACACACCTGGTTCATCTCCCCATCCCATGACCCTTAACTTCATCAATCCGCCGGATCCCTTTTACCATAGCAGACAGCCTCTTCCCAGGCCCCAGGATTTAGGACGTAGACATATTTGGGGGGAGTGAGTGGGCATTTTCCTTTCTACCATAGGAATCATTCCCTCTCATTGTGGTCCTTGTCCCATATGCCTTGGTTCAATACATGAGCAGCCATTACCCATTATGTTGTTATGCAGCATTATTTATTTAACAAGCCCAACACTGATTGACACAGGTGGTGTCCAGTGTTTTGCCATTGTGAACAGTTCTCCAGTGAATAACTCTGTACATTTGTCATTTTTTTATATACAGGATCCATTCCCAGAAGTGCGGTTGTTGGGTCAGAGGGTAAATGTATTTGTAATTTTGAGAGATACTGTCAAATTGTTCTCCCTGAGGTTGAATCTGTCCTCCTGCCAGCCATGTATGAGAATACTTGCCTCCCCACAGCCTTGTCAGCTAAGTAGTTCTCAAACTTTGGGGTTTTTCCAATATGAGAGGTGAAACTATGATATCACAGGGTAGTTTTGATTTGCACTTCTCTTCTTGTGAGATTTAGTATATTTTCCTCTGGTTTATGGCCATTAGAATTTCCTTTGCTGTGACTCTCTTCCTAGCCTCATCCCATCTTAAAATTTGGATTACTGGATTTCTTTTCTTATCAATTTTTAGGAGCTACTTTTTTGACTGTAATTTGAGCTACAAATAGTTTCCCATCTTGTCATTTGTCTCTTGCCTTTGCATAGCTTGTCGTTTGTCACGCAGTAGGGGTTTTATGTCACCAAATTTATGATTTTTTCTTTATGTTTTCTGGATTCTAAGATGTTTAGAAATGGCTTCCAGTAGGCCCTTTAAAAATTAATAAAACTGTGTTCAATGTGGGGAGTTGGACATAGGTAGCTATTTCTTCTCTCTTCTGAAAAATCCCAGTAAACTGATACTAAAAGAATGATAGATTTATTTGTAAATTTATTTGTAATCCCCAAATCAGTACTCTTGGTGCTTTCACAGTCACTTGCAGATGCATGCTTAGTGGCAAAAAAAAATTATGTTGCTGACATGCATGTTCCCAGCTAAGCTTTCTCATTTCAGCTGTCATGCTGTAAACAAGTGTCCTGTTCGCATTTCACTTAGTGCCACATTTTTCACATGCTTGTGCTTTTTGTTGGTGATTTCACTGTATAAAGTTGCCCCCAAGCATAGTGGTGCAGTACTGTCCTGTGTTCCTAAGAACAGGAAGGCTGAGATGTGCCTTATGGGGCAAATATGTGTGTTAGGTAAGCTTTGTTCAGGCGTGAGTTACAAATCTGACCAGAGGCTAACAGGAAGCTAACCCTGTATTTCCCCAGGAACAGGGGTTCAGTATCTGCTAATTCAGTGTTTGTGGCAACATTATAGAACAGAACTCCCACAAATAATGAAAAATGACTTTAGATGATAGATAGATAGATGGATAGAGACATAGGTAGGTAGGTACGTGGATGGATGGATGGATAGGAAGATAGATGATAGATAGATAGAGACATAGAGACAGATAGGTATGTAGATAGGTGGATGGATGGTTAGATAGGAAGATAATAGATAGATAGAGACATAGGTAGGTAGACGGATGGATGGATGGATGGATAGATACCCACAAGAACAAAAAGATTGGAAGAAGAGAAAGTAGAAGATGTGTGATTTCAACAGATTTTTAGAAGATGGAAGGTGCGTGGAGGAAGGCGGATTAATTTAGCAAAGTCGAGGAAGCTGCACCTGGGTGTAGAAGGGATCCTGAGGAAAGCTCTGGTCTTCAAAGCCTAAATCACTGCAGGATGGTGGGATGTGAACTGCAGAGCTGAAAACTGGGGCATTGTGGTGAAGTCCTTACACAGTGTGGTAAGATCCCTGGCTCCAACCTCTGTCTTGTGCAACCTGGTGACTGCGGAGATAATTCAAGGATCAGACGAAACGACTTATAGAATATATGTATCCGTGAAACAAAACCAAGATGGTATAAAAAAGAAATGCTCAAAAGAGAAGAAAGAGCTTTGGGGTCTGAAAATAGGGCACCAGAACATTTTAAAACATACGAAAAGACTGGAAAACAAAATAAAGGACATCTTCCAGAAGGTAAAATTTTTAAAAAGAAAACAGGGGGAAAGAAAGGTAATAAAATTAACATATCAGTCCTACGTTTCGACTAATAGGAAGTCCAGAAAGAAAGAAGACAGAAATGGAAGAGAGAAAAATTATCAAAACATAAAAGAAAACCAAAACACTTTTCAGAGCCAAAGGACAAGAATCCTTTGAGTGCAAAGCCATTGAGTGTACAGCCCTTTAAGTAAACACACACACACACACACACACACACACACACACACACACACGAAGGCATGTTGTGAAATTCTGGAACTTCATGGGGAAAAATATCCTAAAATCTTCCAAAGCAGCACAACAGATTACACTCAAAGTATTAGTAATCCAAGTAGATATCACAATAGCAATACTGACATCTAGAAGCTAGTGGAGCAATACTTCTAAAGTGTTAAAGGAGAAACAGATTTCAGCCTACACTTCTGTACCCAAACTTAGTTAAAAGTGAAGACAAAGACATTTTTAGGAGTTCGGGGATGCAAATAACTTCCAGGGCATTGTTTCCTAGGGAGCCACTAGAGGATATGCTCCAGCAAAATGAGGAGGAAATCAAAACAGAGAAGACACCAGCCATAGACAGTAGTGGAGGGAGAACACAGTCCTGTGAAGCATCCACACCAGATTGAAGCAAGCATACAGAAAGTTCCAGAAATTATGTCTCCAAGTGGAAAAAAGTAGAACTAATATATTTAGGTACATGGGATAGTTATTGATGGGCAGGAAGAAGTGTTGGAACATGTGGAATGAATTAGTGATGGTTTCATGTACAACCACACAGATGAAATAAACTGAGGCCACAGTTAACTCCAGGAAAAATAAAGGACTTAATAATAAATATATTTAAATATTTAATATAAATAATATTATAATTATAATACAATAATAATTATTATATTTTACATATTTATTTTATATTTAATTATTATAATAAATATATTTAATATTTAATATAAATATATTTAAATAAATGTTAATATTTAAATTAATAATAAATATATTTTTTTAAAAAAAGAAGGTGTGGTCACAGTACATTACTTGACCCAGCAATATTTGCAATAACACAAACACAGACTTTTGATTTAATTAAAATTATATTCTAACCATTTGGGGCATCAGGAAAGAGAAAGTAAGAAATGTGAATGGGAGCTCTAAGCCTTCATTTCCCATGGTAGGAAATCAATAGATACCTAAAATTGATAAGTAAGGAAATCGTATATAAACAGGCCCTGCCAATTAGTGTTAGGCATTAGTGCTTCGGTAGCAATTTTACAAAAGACTCTTGCAGGCCTCTGGCTTC
Organism: Aethalodelphis obliquidens; assembly: GCF_003676395.1. Taxonomy (NCBI): domain Eukaryota; kingdom Metazoa; phylum Chordata; class Mammalia; order Artiodactyla; family Delphinidae; genus Aethalodelphis; species Aethalodelphis obliquidens. The sequence goes on from NW_020838000.1 coordinate 9,832,423, forward strand.
ACATGCCCTCTCCGGGAAGGGAAGGGAAAGGAAGGGAAGCACCCAGCTGGTGGTTGTCTCCAATCATTGTTTCAGGTGTGGAGACCAGCCCAGAAGTCCTGCATACTTTTCAGACATGGAAATTGAATTCCTCTCTTCATTCACAGTCATGAATAAGGAGCAAAGTATCATCTTTTAAGCTGTTTTTCTCCCAGATTCTTCCAGAATGGAAACAAGGAGAAGAAAAGAAGAGCACACTGCCATCAGGATACAAACTTTCTCACTGGACCAATGTGTTACCTCCTAATATTCCCCTGCACAAAGGATCTTTGAAAGGATCAAAAGACACACGCATTTCTTAGCAAACTCTACGTCGTGTTGTTCTGTTTTGGGAGGGTAAGGGAAAGTTGTGTCGGATGCCTGTTTCTTTAGTGGATTTGCAACCACGGAGAAATTACAGGGAACAAAGGAAAAAGAGCCATAAATACAAATGAATCCCTTTTATACAAGTCAAAGAACCACAGGACATGCTTCATTTTTTTTTTAACACTCCAGGTGTGATCAGAGATTACGTATCCACACAGGAGAGTGGAGAGTTAATTAAAATTTTTGCACCTGTTCCCAGAAAGCAATGTCTTTTCGTTTGATAAGCGGGCTGGCTTTGGAGTGCTGTTTGTGCTTTTCTCTCCTCACTGGAGTGTCACAGAAAAGCAGATCAAAGAGAGCCTTCCATCCGATGCGTTTCCGACCACCTTTCTCAGCTAATGGACTTGAAAGCCTCTTCCACTGACTGCATGGAGTTCATGTCATATTTTAGAAATGTCGTCTTCTGACTGTGTTGATAATATGCAAGCCGGCTTTGATAGGTGCTTGTGGAAAACCACATTAACCGTTAATTAAATCAAGACCAGCCCAGAGGGTCGGAGTGGGAGAGTCTGGCAGAATGGAACACCTCACCCCCTACCATTTGTATTTTACTTTTCAACCCGTCCTGTGACAGCCGGCTGGGAACACTTGTGATTGAACTCTCAGCTCTCTCAAGCAGGGTCATGTTTTGCTGTGTTTTCGCTTCTTCCTTTTAGTCTTTATGATTCTGTACCCTCTGGCTGACATCCCCTACCTTGAGGGGAAAAGCCGTCGGGGAGAAATCCTGCCGTCTTTCTCTTTAAGATGGTGAATGAGGGGAATAAAATAGAGCAAAGCAGAAGCAGCCCTTCGAGGCCTGTCTGGGCAGGCGGGTCAGGCGGCCTCAGGGGTGCCCATTGTCCCGCCGTGCTGGGTACCCGAGGAGAAAACCCGGCGGGGGCACAGGCACCAATAAAAGGACTCCATCCTGCCACTCAGGGCTTTGTGAGCACCACGCTTGTCCTGGTTGCCATGGCGACTGTCTGTGGCTGGTTTGTCAGAGTGCTTGATAAAGTGGGAAGGTTATTCTTGATAGACCCAAGTAATCTTAACCTTGCAGAGCTTGAGTGTGGATGGACCATTTTCTCTCTCTTCTCTTTAAATCAGGAATGCAGGGATGGGGGCACGGGTTCTCAGGATAAAGCTGCCACAGCAGGTGGTGAGGGCCCTGCCCAGCACAAGGGACACTGGCCGTAACTGGTGGAAGGGAGGTCCCGTGTGTCCGGGGACCAGCAGAGACAGGGGTGGCTGGGTCATCCGCTGCCGCCTCTGGCCTGAATGGGGGCTTCAGGGATGGGGCCAGAGTGGGGTTGCCTGTCCCTCTCCCGTCAGTTGGTTGTATTTGTACCTGTCTCTCCTCTCTTTTCCTTTTCTTCCTGCTCTCCTCCTTCATTAACTCCCCTTCCTCTCCTCCTTCCCTTGCCCCTTGCCCACCCGCTTCTTTTGTCCCCCACCTTCTCCCCTTCCCCCCTCCATTGCTTTCTGCTGAACCAGTATTAGTAACAGAGCAGAGCCTTTCAAAGTCCCCCGACTTCTCCCCTCCTGGAGGATGAAAGGAAAGGTAACAGCTTTCCTTTCGAGGAAATTCAAAAGTTAACAGCTGATCATTTCTGGCCACAAAATTGCAGACTCTTTTCTGTCATCCGTAGACATCTAATTGATTATCTAGGCAGTACTTTTCAGACTTAGCTGCATCTCAACTACAGGAAGCACTCTTTAAAAAATATAGAGCTACCGTATTATCCAGCAGTTCCACTCCTGGGTATGTATCCGAAGAAAAGAAAACACCAATTAGAAAAGATACATGCACCCCAGTGTTCATAGCAGCATTATTTATCATTGCTAAGATACAGAAGAAACCCAAGTGTCCATCAATAGATGAATGGATAAAGAAGATGTGGTACATATATACAATGGAATACTATGCAGCCATAAAAAGAATGAAATAATGCCATTTGCAGCAACATGGATGGACCTGGGGGGTATTATGCTTATTAGTGAAATAAGTTAGACAGAGGAAGACAGATACTTTATGTTTCCACTTATATGTGAAATCTAAAAAATAAAATGAATGAATATAACAAATCAGAAACAGACTCACAGATATAGAGAACAAACTAGTGGTTATCAGTGGGGAGAAGGAAGGGGGGAGGGGCAAGATAGGTAAAGGGGATTAAGAGGTACAAACTACTATGTATAAAATAGATAAGATACAAGGATGTAATGTACAGCACAGGGAATATATATTTTATAATAACTTTATATGGAGTATAATCTATAAAAATATTGAATCACTATGGGGTATGCCTGAAATTAATATAACATTGTAACTCAACAGCACTTCAATTAAGAAAAGAAAAAAAAACAGACTCCTGGGTCCCACCCCCAGAGTTTCTGATTGTGCAGGTCTGGGTGGGGTCCCAAGACTCTATTTCTAACAAGTTCCCAGGTGATGCTGCTGGCTCGGGGACCACACTTTGAGAACCACTGACATAGGCCAAGACTTACTTTGTATAGTTGAGGCTCCCGGAGAGTACGTTGGTTGCCCGGTAACCATGCTGGGATGGATGCCCAGTGATAGGAGTTTTAAAAGCCGTTGGGAGAAGCAGGGCTGGTTGTTCCCTCATCTCTCTTCTGGCCCCTGGTTCTGTCCCCAAAAGGCCTCCATCAGGATAACCCCTCACCGTGGGCGGTCCCCTCTGAGCAGCGCCGCTCCCCGGGGGATCCTCTTCTCAGCGCTCCAGGCCCCTCGCGGTCTGCCATTTGTCTGTGCTGAGGCCCCCCCTGGAATGCCTCTTCCCCAGCTCCGCCTGTCCATCTCCACCCAGCCCCTGAGCCCCAGGAAGCCTGCCCTGACCACAATCGCACCATCTTTTTGCTAACAGTCCAGCCTCATGGCCCTGCCAGTGGGCTGTTTTGTATTTCAGTCACATGCGTTTTTGTGCCGTGGCCTCTGCTGGACTGAACTCCAGCAGCAGGACTGTGCCTTCGTTCACCTCCAACCCACCTGGGCTCCGGGTTACTTGCTGAATGAGTCCTGTGGCGGCCTCCGCTGGAAGGACTCTACACACGTCAGCAGTGTTTGAAGCCATTACCAGGAGCTGACCGAGCAGAGAGTGGGTGCAGAGTCCACGCAGGGAGGGCTGGGGCTGGAGTCGGAAGTTAGCCTGCCTTTTGAGAAAGCAGGATGTGAGGCCCAGGCTGGCGGCTTCACAATGGGATTGTCTCCCTGTGGGGGCAGGACTGTGTTTTTAAATTGAAAGGCAAACGTCAGTCCCCTCCCCCCGCTCCTCCCTGATTCCAAATGAAACAACTTTCATCTACTCCTTTATGGCAGGATGTGTAACACAGGTGAAGCTCCCTGTTTGTGTGCACGTGCAGGGGGTGTGTGTGTGTGTGTGTGTGTGTGTTGCCGCTGTGGCTGGATGCAGATGACTCAATCGTTTGTCAAATGTAATTTAACTCCCCACAAGATGCTCTGAAACCATCCAAGCAGCAGGTGTTGTCATGGGCTTAGGTACGTCTTGGAGGAGAAGTGATGGTGTTTCTTCAGTGAAACTCACAGGAGGCTATTTGTCCAGACAAGAATAAAACAAAATGAATGGATCAACCCTTTGACTCTATCTCTTTGCCGACTGCACAGACTGAGTCGGGGCTGGAAAGAAATCCCATGTTGGCAGTTGGGCTCCAAGCTCTTGAAGCATCTTCGGAGCTGGAGTAGGGCCCCAGGCTACAGGGCATCCCGCCCCTTTCTGCTTTGTTGGGTTGGTGGATTGGACGGTCCCCTCTCCGTCCCTCAGACGTCATTGGCTTGAGGCAGCTGCAGCCCTGACTGTGGCCTTTCTCCCCAGGGTGTCGAGGTGCAGACAGACTACGTGCCCCTGCTGAACTCTCTGGCCGCCTACGGCTGGCAACTCACCTGTGTGCTGCCAACTCCTGTCGTCAAGACAACGAGGTAACAATAACCATCATTACTGTTACTGAACACTTGCACTGTTCCCCATAAGCTCTTCCTTGCGTAACTTATTGAATCCCTGTGAGTCTGGTGCTGTTACATCAGTTCTCCACCTGGGAAACGGCAGCGTCAGGATTTCAGAGTCTTAACTACCCCCCCACCCGGAGCACCCCTCTTCCCACGTGGGGAGCTGGGCTAGGCAGGCACGTTGCTGGCATGCATGCAAAGTCTCATCTCGGCCTCAAAAAATCCTGTGAGGTGAGGTGGGATTTTTTTGGTTGTATTTAACCGATTTTATAGCTGAGGAAAGTGTGGCCGGGGAGGTTGAAGCACTAGCCCAAGGTCATGGAGCTGGTCAGTAGCCCCACCAAGGGGACGTGAGGCCCTGGAGTCTCAGCCCCGGCTGTGGCCCTCCCTACGATTTCACATTCATGGTCGTTTGTCCACCCTCAGCTCTGCCTGCCGTCCCTTGAGCCCGTGGGCTTATCCTAGTCTTACCAACCCTAAAAGCCCTTCCATCTGTCTTTTGGGTTTGCTATCAAGCTGGTCCTTCTAACTACCTGTGGGGTGGTAAGCATAGATGTGGTTCCCATTTTACAGATGAAGAAACTGAGGCTCAGAGAGGCTCCATCACATACCCAAGGCCACACAGCCAGCAAGTGGCAGAACCCGCGACTAGACCCTCAGTCTACAACAGGCCACCTCTTTGCTGACCTCTGGGGGTGCCCCCTCCCATGGCCCTCAGCCCCACGCTACCTGAGTCCTGCTGCGTGCTCACGCCCGCAGGTGATGGACGGCCTGAGGCAAGCCTAGTAACCCGGGGGACAGCAGGCGGTGCAGCCCCAGAGCACAGACAGAGGCGGGAGTGTGGGCGCCCATCACTGCCTCTCCTGGGCCCTCATCACGTCCCCCACCCCCCGGGTCTGTGCAGCTGCAGGAGCCAGTCTGCAGCCGCCCTTGGGCCCTGCGCCACCGGGAGATTTCCGTACTGCTTCTTGGCCAAGATTTCTGTGGGCACAGGGTGGTGCCGTGGAGGGGAAGGAACTCCGGGTTTGTGACCCAGAGCTTGAACCCAAGTCCTGAGTCAGCCGATTGCTGTCTACCTTGGTCAAGTCCACGTAGCTTCTTTGAGCCAGTTTCCTAGTCCATGCAACTAAGAATGCTGCCTGCCTTCCGTTCCAGAGGACAAGAGCCCCCCTGAGAATGTATTTGAACGTGAAGCCCCCACTGGCTCTGTGCTCGCAGCCCGGAGGGTAGGGACGGTCTCTCTGTCTCAAGCAGTCCCACCTTCTAAATAAACCTCCATGATCCTCCACCTTCCTGGCCTTAAATGACCCTTGCGGTGGAGTGGAGAGTACACGGACCGGGCAGAATCCCCGCTGTGTGACCCCCGGCCTGCTCCTTGACCAAGCTGAGCTGTCCTGTCCTGTCCCATTGGTGTAAGTAGGGGTCCCATTGTTTGGAGCGCCGGGTGCAATCGCCCAGCCCGGCCGGAGCACAAAATAGAAAATGCTAGTGTCCTCTACCTCCTTTCCCTCCAGCACCCCATGTAGTGACACATCACCTCAGCAGAGAAGACGTTTGCCAAATAGAGGTTTAAGAAAGTGATCCGAAGGCACGGGCTTCGCGGTGGCCAGAAAACAATGATCCCCATCACAATATTTCTAGCAGCTTTAAAGGCAGCTCCTTGAGAGCCTGCCTTCCTGGGAGGAAGGCACACCCCCTGTGCCATAAAAATGAATAGTGCCCCAGCCTGTTCGTTAATGCCAGTTCCCGCTGCTCACAAGGGTGACTCAGGGTGGTGGCCGGGACCCGTACGCAGCCAGGCCCTCTGCCCAAGCTCCTGTAATCGCTCAGGTCCTCACTGGCCACCCATCCCAGGCCAACCAGGTCCCTCCTCGGCCTCATTCCCAGACTTGGAAGAGGCCTCCACCCTCTGATATTCACTGAGGCCACTTTGTCAGCATTTGGCCAAGATGGTAGCTGTCATTTCACATCACGGGAAAGGGGGTTTTCAGCCAGGAAGCTGCCTTTCAAGGTTGCACACAGAGCTTTAGTTGGGCCCCTGCGATAGCAAGCAAGGGTGGGTGGCCTGGGGGTGGGAAGGTGGGGGGCTTCTTGACCTCCGACCTCTCACTCTCGGGCGGCCACCTTCCTTCCCACGGGCAGCCGGCCTGGATGAAGTTCAGGACGGCGGCCTCCGTGTGAGGTGCGGGGCTCCTCTAGGTATAAAGGACTCATTCTCAGCTCTGCCTGTGTTACAGGGAGGGGAACGTATCCACCAAGCAGATTGTCTTTCTTCAGAGACCGTGTCTACCTCAGAAAATCAAGAAGAAGGAATCAAAGGTGAGCGACCTCGGCTGCTTTGTTTCGCTTGCTCTGTTTTGCTCACCAGAGCCCGGGGACACCTGAGCCCCTCGGCGACATGAGTCCCATCCGGGGCGGTGAGGGCGCCGGGGGGCCTTGTTGCTGGTCTCCTCCTGCGAGGATGCCCAGGCCACCAGCATTCACGAGGCTGAAGGGGGAGTGGGAAGGCAGCTGCAGTGTGACTCAGGCTGGGACGGCTGAGCTCACGCCCAGCTTCTCTGTATCTCTTAATCTCGTTACAAGCTGGTTGACGCCCTGCCCTGCCCTGCCCGTGGGTCCCTTGGGACATCAGAAGTTTGGGGAGCTTGGCAGAGAGAACCTGCCAGACGACCTTCCCCAGAGGCCCTGCCCTGCAGGTCTGAGTGGCAGTGGCTGGTACAGACAGAGGGCATCTCCCCTGTGGAGTGAGTCCTCAGGCCAGGCTGTCCTGGGATGGCCAGGGGCCTTCCCCCTCTCCCTGGACGTCACGTGAACTGTCCCAGAAACACAGTGGCACTGAGAGACGTGGCCGTTCTGAGTTTTTCCCGTGTTTCCTGAGACTGAGGCCAAGTCCTCCCCTTGTGTGACATGATTCCGATGCCTCACACCCCCGTGTTCACGGGCACTCGGGAAGAGTCGAGGGAACCTGCCAAGCCCCTGGAGCCAGCTGGCTCCCCCTGTGACGGACAAGGCCACACTGTGGGGCGGAGCCCACCGGACCCGCCCGTCCCCTTGCCGGGCACCATCCCCGAGCTCCCCACCCGCGGTTCCTCATGTTCTTGGGACACGGAGCCCGGACAGCAGCACCAAGCAAGTGAACAGATTGGAGCAGCCCCTCTGCAGCCAACAAATCCGAGGGGGGGCCGCTGGTGGGAGGAACGCCAAGGAAGTAGCTCCGGAGCCAGCTGGGGTGCGGTGCAGAGGAAGGGCTCTCCAAGCTCGGAGATGCCAGTGTGACAGGTGACAGCAGCAGAGGACCAGAGGCAGCCACCGAAGCCACCATTGCCCACCAGGAGCAGCCAGCCACCAGCTGGAAGACGGATGGCCCCGGGCTGCCACCAGCCACAGCTTTGCCTGGGCTGTGGAGCCGCGTGCGTTCACGCAGGGACATTCTAGCAGCACCGCCGAGGTCTCCCGCCAGACGCCAGGCAAAGCCCAGCTTTTGCCCTGACGAGGAGGGCGTGGTGCTGCCTTTTCCTGCCAGCGCGTCCTGGTTGTGGTGCCAGCAGATCCCAAAGGACAGACAGGCGGCTTGATCCTGGTGAAGGCTGCGCATCTCACCCAGGGGACAAGCCAGTGGAAACCCGAGGCCAGGGGGACGTTAGGGGTAGAGCTTTAAGGCTGCTGTAAGAAAGTAGAACAGCGTACCTCAGGGGAAATCCAGGGAGGTGGGAGTCAGCCTTTTCTGGTCGGTAGAGACGTCCACCCCCAGTGAGCTGCACGAACCCGGGCAGACCTGCTCATTCCAGGGCTTGGGGTGACAAGCACTGTCCTCTTTGTGACCTGGGGAGGCCACCTCACTGTTACAGCCCCAGATGGGGGGACTGTAGCATCCCATCACCCCCGTCATCCACTCCTCGCTCAGCTGACGGGTCATCGTCCTGCTCCCAGGAGATGATGCCCCCCCCCCTTGGCCATGGCTCCATCCTCACTGTGCCCTAGACCCTGCGTCACTGACACCATTCATGCCCTCCATCGCTCGAAGCACTGTTTTCTCTCGGCTGTCCCACCACTCTCGCCTGGTTTCCCACCTAGTTCCTCATTTCTAGCCCCGTTGCTCCCCATTTTCCCTCACCTCTTCCTTAGGAAATCTCATCCACCCCCAGTGTGAGGAAATCTCACTCACCACCTCTGTGTCAACGAGTCTTACCTCTGCATGTTCAGCCCTGGCTTCTCCCCTGGGACCCCAGCTCCACCTGCCCTGCGGCTACTCGTGACCTTGCCCTTTCCCGCACCGGCCGTCACCCCACCCCCCGACCTTAGAGGAACAGCGCTTCCATGGCCCAGAGGCTCCCACACACCTAGAGGTCGCCCTCGGTGCTTCCATCTCCTTCCCACCATATTCAGTCTGTCCTTAAGGCACATCTGTTTTAGGTCCTAGACACTCTGGAACCCCCTCTTCTCTGCATCACCACCGGCCTGGACTACTCCGATCTCCTGATGACAGGTGTCCCCTTCAGATATGTTTTCCACTCAGAGCCAAAGTGAACTTTCAAAAAAAGTAAATTGAATCGTGTCACTCCACTGCTTAAAATGGTTCTAAAGCTTTGGGTTTTTCTTAAGATAAAGAGGGAAGCCTGTACGGCGGTCCACATGGCCCTGTGGGATCTGGCCCCCATCTTCTGCATTCCAGCCACTCTGGCCTTCATGCGCGTCCATGCCCCCTCGCTGCCACAGGGCCTTTGCTTGGGCAGTTCCTCTGCCCCAGATGTTCTCTTCCTTTGTATTTTTGGGGGATGGTGTTCTCTCCTTTTAGACCAAGCCAGGCTCCTCTGTGATTCACTGGGAAGAGCCACGTTCCTCTCCTCTCCGTTTCTAATTATTTGGGATCAATCCTCCACCAGTAGAATCAGACGTTCATTCTGTGAGAACAGACCCTTTTGGTCCTCACTGTTGTATGCCCAGTGCCTGGCTTTTAGTTAGTACTCAACAAATACTTGCTGGATCAATGAGTGAATAATCAAACTTCTGAGCCCGGGACATGCACAGTATGTCTAGCACTGAAATTTCAGACAAGAGATTGCAAGATTCAAACATCAAGGCTGCAGCATATTTAGTCCTCTTCAATCAGCCAAGTGGACAAAAGCCTCCAGTCAAGACCTTTCACCGTTTGAAAGAAACCTCTCTGTGTACCTCTGAGTGTGGCTTTCAAAGCCAATATTAATCTCCTTGGAAGGTAACAGGTGATTTCTACGACACGGGAGAAGTCTGCCTTCCCACTAAATTACTTGAAGTGGAGGCAGATACGGATGGTTTCTTAATGTGTGAATGAAATCACCAGCCCTGCTGATGTGAGCTCTGGACACACATGCTGCTGTAAAGCGGAGGATTTTTCCTTTTCTGCACGCACTTCTGGCATGGACCGCTAGTCGGGGTTTTTCTCAGTTTAGGTACCGGCAGTACACTCACGTGCCACACACACACCCGGCTCAGGAAGGCCCATCCACCCTGCTCAACTTGCAGCTGCTGGTTGGGTTCAGAGACTCGCCCTGGAACTGCTCAGGCTGTGGATGCTACAGTTCTCCCCTCAGAGCCTGCGCACGGAAAGCTCTACCGCCTCGGATCTGAAATACAGTCGACCCTTGAACAACGTGGAGGTTAATCCGAGTGTAATTTGTAGTGGGCCCTCCGTATCCAAGGTTCACTGACCCGAGGATGCAACCAACCACTGACCGAACAGCACTGTAGTTTTTACTCTTGCCAACCATCCACGTGTAAGTGGACCTGCATCGTCCAAGGGCCAAGTGTAGTTTTGGTTGTTCCATAAAGACTGTGACTGTGTGACTTTGGGCAAGTTACTTAACCCCTCTGAACCTCTACCTGCTCATAATAATAATGGTGGTAACAATGCCTAAGGAGAGTACCGCTTTGGGGATTCAGGGAAATGGGAAAGCTTGTCCCAGTGTGAGACACTCAGAACATTTAGCTTTTAGATTATATAGACCCTGAGTTTGGGCCACTGCTACTTCCCTGCTTCATGAGAATGCTCCCTTCAAAAGGAGAGAAGGAAAGGAGAAGGCTCCAGCCAGAGCCTCCGGGTGACCTGGCTGCAGCACCGGGACAGCTGTGGTGGCTTGGGGACCCCGGGCAGCTTGGGGAGTCAGTGACATCACCACTCCCCATCTGAGGACACAGAAAACGGTGCAGTCCTCGAAGACATTTGGCCTGGCAGGTTTTTCTGGGATGACTCCGAAGGACAGAAAAACATGGGCTGGAGTAGTTCCCATCCAGCTCGGCATGGACAGTTCCAAATCTTTCTCTGCCCAGCAGCCCAGGCAGGGTCCTGGAGAAAGTGGCTGGTGTGCCCGCCACAGGCCCTTTCCAGTCTGTGTCCTTCTGTCGTATTATATCAGGAGATCAATGCAGTGTCCTCTACAGGAAACTGGATATGGCCAGGTACCCGGGGAACCATGAGTCTGTTGTTTATTTATAGCAAGAGCAGCCTCTGAGAGGACATCGGGTTTGCATTAGAAAATAGCCAGGGTCCAGGATGGAGTCTGGTACAGGTAGAATGGGCACAGCTATACACCGCCCACCCGCAGAGGGTGCTGTGCCCATCCACTACGGTGTGGGTTGGCCCCCGTGGTGTGCACCCAGACCTGGGGGCAGGGGCAGCTCTTTTGGAGATGAATAACTTGCCCAAAGACAGACAGCTAACGAATGCCAGGTTTGAACCGGGGTCTTAGCCACCACACTACGTGTAACGCTTTGGTGTCTTAGCATTTAGGGCCTTTCAGCCGAAGCAATCTCCCCAGTTTTCTGGCAAAAGTAAAACTTCCTCTAGCTTCTCTGAGAGTTGACTGCCTTTCAGATCGCTATATATAGGCCCGTTTGACTGGCCTTTTTCTAAGAACATGCAAAATGCAGAGGGTCTGTTTGGAGACATCCATTAAAAAAAAAAAAAAAGGGCTCTTCCATTTGGGCTGGGATTAAAATGCAGCAGCTTCTGCACACGACAAGGCAGCAGTTATGAAGCATGATTGCGTGGTACCCAAGAGCCATGCAGGGCTGGCACTGGAGGCTGCAGCATCTGTGCTGAGGTCAGAGGTCCTGGTCCTGCACTGGTGGTTAGGGGGCCCCAAGATGCCTGCTTGTCAGTGTCTACTGAAGTGGGTGCCTTTGGGTTGGGGTCTGAGGCACCACTTCACCTGCAGAGGGGTCCATTGTTGCAAACTCATGGCTTGGGTGGAAGAAACCCAAACTACCCCCAGAGGGAAGTCCATCAGCCATCGTACAAGAGAACCCCCAAAAAGGAGTGCCCTGGGGAAACCCAGCCAACGCTGTAGGTGAACTCATTTGGGATTTGCAGGGAGGGCGGGTGGAGGAAGACAGGATCAATGTTAAATCCTAACCTCAGCACGCACTTCACTCTTTTTCCTCTTCTTTGATGGAATATTCAAATTTACCAGTCTTGTCCAAAAGGGGCTCAACACATGAAGCCCAGGTTGTGTTCAGCCTCGGAGCCCTGAGTGTGTTTAGGCAGATGTCTTATTTGAGGAAGTAGGCTTCTACCACCGAAAACGCCACAGAGTTGGCAGATTTTTAAGAATTTACATAGCACATTTTTGCTTCTTCCTAGCAAAGTACTCAGATTTATCTATGCATGGTAAAGCCTTAGGAAATGGTTTTCCACTGATGGTGCAGCTGCCCTCCTGGGCTCCCCTCTCTAGCCTCGCCAGAAGTCATTCGAACGGATGGCTCCCTTTATCTTTCTTTCAGTCACAGAATGGCTTAGATTTAAGTCCATATTTGGTGAAACCAGTGTGCTGCGACTCAAGTGGAAAGAAATGAAACGAAAGAAAGAAGTGGAACTTCAAGCGCAACCACGTGTCCCTGGGGCCCGGAGCTGCACCTGCGGGGTGGCCGAGGCTCTTGCCCGGGATCCAGGCCCCCGATTCTCTTCCCAGCAAGACCCGTCTCTCCCCGGGGCCTCCTGACTCCAGTCCTCCCCCACCCAGCACTCTCGGGGCTTCGCTCTTGTTCTCCGTGCCTCTCACAGCTGGGCCTGGCACGTCCCCAGGACCCTGTGGCTGGTGTCACCCCAGGTGTGCAGCACGCAGCTCCCGGCCTCTGACTCTGAGCACCGGGGACCGGGGCCCCAGGATGGCAGGGCTCAGAGGGGCCTTTGCTCAGGAAGACTGGGGGACCCCTTATGTTTGGGGAGTGGAAGAAGGCCACAGTTCTCGCTGCGTTGTTACCCAGGAGTGCATCCCTCTTTTGTAAACACAGGGACCCATTTCTCCGAGTCTTCCTTTACTACCCTTCACGTTTCTGTGTCTGCTGCCGCTCATTCGCCCGGATTTATTCCAAGCACACAGGCTCCCAAACTGTCTTCCTCCAGAGCAGCTCCTGCTGTCAGCAGACTCAGCAGGACTTTGAATTTTTCCCCCTCTTTTCTCCCTCAAATTAATTTCTCTTTCTGGAGATCAGCCAGACCTGATGTGTGGATGCACCAGTAACTCCTCACTAAGCCCCAAGCTGTGTTTTGACTCTTAAAATTCCAGGACCGGCTCCCCTGAAACAGGGAGCTTGGCCAGCTTGGCCGGGCTCTGCCGTCCTTCCATTCATCCATCTCACAAAAGGTTTTGAGCACCTTCTCTGTGCCAGGCTCCATGCTGTATCCCAGGGATGCAGGGGTGCAGAGGACAGATGGCATCCCTGACCTTCTGGACTCACATCTTGTGTCAGTAATGGTAACGGCAGACACACTGGTGTATTGTGTGCTGGGCACAGTGCTAAGCCTGCTGTGTGGATTATTGCATCATTGAATCGAAATAAATACCCTCTAAGGCAGAGTTTGGCAAACTACGGCTCTCAGGCCGAATCCGGCCCACTGCCTGTTTTTGTAGATAAAGCTTTATTGGAACACAGTCATGCCCGTTTGCTCACGTGTTACCCATGACTGCTTTTGTGCTATGGCAGAGTTGAATGGCTGCAACAGAGAACATAAGGCTGCAAAGCCTGAAATAGTTATTACCTGCCTCTGTACAGAAAAAGTTATCGACCCTGATTTAAGTTAGGGTTACTCTCCCCATTGTATAGATGAGAACACAGGCCAGTCTGGGGCGGGGGCGGTGGACGCTTCACGTGGGCGGTCTCCCTCCACGGCTTTGATGTGACCCCGTCCTTGCCCAGCTCTGTTGCTGACTGTGCGCTTGATCCTCTCTGAGCTCCATAGACTTCCCTGTCCCACAGGGAAATGCAGGTGGGGCTCCCTGGGAAGCAGCATCTGAGATGGATTTGGATGCGGTTTTAGGGGGAGTGCCCTTGGGAATAACACCTGTTGGGGAAGGAGGGCGCAGGAGTGGGCAGAGGGAGATGTTGGGCTGTGATCGTAGCTCTGGAGCAGGGATGGTCTTTTAGAGTTGCCCAGAGTTGGAAACAGGAGGATGGGCCGTTGTCCATGCCTGGACCAGTCATTGGTCGTAGCTTGCCCCCAGAAGGGAGTGAGACCTTTGGGGAGGTGGCCGGACTCAGAGAGGAGCTTGGCTGGGGGCTGTCAGCCTGCCCATCCTACAGGGGGACCTGAGCACCCGGGTTCAGTGCCCTTCTGGCTGGGGTGATCTGATGAGGCGGTGACCAGTGCGTGGTATCTGTAGCTGCTCAGAGTGGAAAGGAGTGGCTGGAGCCATGGCACTTAGGAAGAACAGGCCCGTGTCCCCTCACCCATCCTTGTCCTCCAAACGATAGGATTTCAGCACCTTCTTTTGGTATGGGGCCAGCTGAAAGAAATACCCCTCGTCCCCTACAAAACCCTGGAATCCACATCTAAAATACACGCCACGGCAGGATCGGCGGGCTCTGGGTGGGTGTGACGTTTGGGCTGTGATTGGGTTTGGTGCCAGGAATGCCCTGCTCCGGGAATACCGGGCGTTGCGTCTTGCTGCCAGAAGTGACGTGGGCGTGAATGCAAACAGACATCCAGGGGAAGCTCTAGATTCACAGAGGATGCATGTATTTATCCCCATCGTCTCTGGTTTCTAGTTTCAGTGGCGATTCTCCCGAGACGAAATGCACAACAGGCAGATGAGGAAATCCAGAGGTAAACTCGGTGCCAGAGAAAAGCAGCAGGCAGAGGAAAATGAGAGGACGCCAGAAGACCAGCTCCCCGAAGCCGGAGACGTGGAAAACCATGTGCCGGGGCTGCAGCAGGAGGACTGGGCCTCCGTCGGGGTGAAGGTCCCTGTGCAGGCGGAGGTCCCGGGAGAAAAGCTGTGTCCTGACGGCCGGCTCTGGGTGGAGGCTGGGGCCGTGCAGAACGGTCCCTTCGGCCACAGCCCCGCCCCGGCAGGGGGCTGCACTGGGCACCCCAGTCCTGATCCTAGAGAGGATGCCGGGGAGGGGGATGCTGAGGAGGTGGCTGCAGAGCCCGCAGCAGCAGAGGACAACTGAGGCTCAGCAGGTGGTGCTGAGGCGTGACGAGCTGGCAGACCTGGGGCACGGTGCCAGCTGAGCTGGGGGCTGATGTGCCCTGGTGTCACGTGTTACCCTTCGGCTTGGCTTGACCTCTCCTTGCGAGCTTACCTGAGCCCTCCGAGGAGGAGCTGGCTCCCTGACAGTGTTGGTTTCTGCACATCCATTTGAAATGTGTCATAAGGCCCTGGTGTTAGAACACAAGAGGACAGGTTACTTCCAGACATGCGGGCTGGAGGCCCAGCCCCGGCTCCACACCACTCCTCCAGGGAGGGGCTGGGCCATCCAGTGCCTGTGCCCACCCCCACCCAGAGCCTCCAGGGGGCCTTCGGGCCAAATCCCCGGGCCTCCCTGTCTACAAGTCAAGGCTGAGTTGTTCATCCCCACACCCCGAGATGGCCGTGTCCAGCCCGTGCTGTCTGCTGCAGCTACTTGGTGATTGTAACAACCCCTGGTGCCCAGTCGGGCTGCCTTTCTCCATCTAACCCCCACCCGGACCTTGCTGCTTTGGCAAAGAAAATAACATTGGGAGGGGAGGTGCCCCACCTCCTGGCTTTTCTCCAAGTGTTCCCATAGATACTGGTAATCTGAAAATGAAGAGGTAATTCTGTGCGTGTACCCACTCTTGCAGAATGTCCAAGAAAGTATTCTGTGTTAGTGTTAATGCCAAAAATTTTTTTAAAGATTTTGTATTCAGCACATCACATGAACACACGTTCTTTCTGTCATTTCAAGGCAAACCGACTGGCGGCGAGCCCTTGTTACGTGCTATTTTAATCATGTGTCATTAGCCAAGTCACTTCCCATGTATGCTATGATGTGTTTATATCATCCAGAATGTGGCTTTAAGTAGATGCAGCTGGCAAACCTTGGAGAGAGTGTCAACCGTCTTGACCAACATCCTGTCTCTTCTCTTTCTTGTTTAGTTACTTAAAGCAATAAATCATCTATGAGTTTAGTGCACTGTGAGTATTGAGTATTTATCATGTTGCAGCGACAAGTCCTATAGCCTCGTGTCCCCTATTCACGCTTCCTAAGTTTCTAACTCCTGGCAGCAGCTGGATGACTTTGGAGTAGAGATCAAAGCTTCTGTGGAAGCAGCAGAGCCAGCTGAGCATGCTCTGCTTTCTCGTCATTTGTAGAAAGAAGACAAAAAGCAGGATTCAGGTGCCACCAGGTAAGTCAGGGCACGGCCATCTCCCATCACCCCGGGGTGGTGGAGACAAGTACCTTTTTAAAACAAATAAGAAGCCCCACGTCAATTTCTAAGCATGTCTCCAAGCTTTTAAGTAAATTATTTAATGAGGTAAGTCTTTTACCTGCTTGCAAATTTGCTAAAATAAAACACATTTTAATATATTTTTATAGGGCAGAATTGAAAACCCTTACACAGCCACATTGTACAGTCGTTTTCCTTTTGATTTCTGAGCAAACTTCACACCCAAGCCCCAGAGCTTACAGAAAGGCTGAAGGCTCTGTTCGAAAAGAAGATAGGGTTTTTTTTTTTCCAGTTATACATGTATATGTATTTTTCAGATTCTTTTTCCTTATAGATTATTACAAAATATTGAGTAGTTCCCTGTACTATACAGTAGGAGCTCGTTGGTTATCTATTTTATACATAGTAGTGTGTATATGTTAATCCCAAACTCCTAATTGATCCCTCCCTTCCTCCTTCCCCTTCAGTAGCCCTAAGTTTGTTTTCTACGTGGGTCTACTTCTGCTTTGTATATAAGTTTATTTGTATCATTTTTAAAAAGAGTCCACATATAAGCGGTATCATATGATATTTGTTTTTCTCTATCTGACCTACCTCATTTAGTATGATAATCTCTAGGTCCATCCATGTTGCTGCAAATGGCATTATTTTATTCTTTTTTATGGTTGAGTAGTATTCCATTGTATATATGTACCATATTTTCTTGATCCATTCATCTGTCAGTGGACATTTAGGTTGCTTCCATGTCCTGGCTATTGTAAATAGTGCTGCAATGAACATTGGGGTACACGTATCCTTTCGTATTATGGTTTTCTCCAGATATATGCCAGGAGTGGGATTGCAGGATCATATGGTAGCCTTATTTTTAGTTTTTTAAGGGACCTCCATACTGTTCCTCATAGCGGCTGTACCAATTTACTTTCCCATGAACAGTGTAGGAGGGTTCCTTCTTCTCCACACCCGCTCCAGCATTTATTTGTAGACTTTTTGATGATGGCCATTCTGACTGGCGTGAGGTGATACCTCATTGTAGTTTGGGTTTGGCTTTCTCTAATAATTAGCGACATTGAGCATCTTTTCATGTGCATTTGGCCATCTGTATGTCTTCTTTGGAGAACTGTCTGTTTAGGTCTGCTCATACTTTTAGTTGGGTTGTTTGGTTGTTTTTTTTGATATTGAGCTGTATGAGCTGTCTATTTTGGAAATGAATCCCTTGTCAGTAGCATCATTTGCAAATATTTTCTCCCATTCTGTAGGTTGTCTTTTCATTTTATTTATGGTTTCCTTTGCTGTGTAAAAGCTTTTAAGTTTAATTAGGTCCCATTTGTTTATTTTTGTTTTTATTTCCATTACGCTAGGAGACGGATCCAAAAAGATATTGCTGCGATTTATGTCAAAGGGGGTCCTGCCTATGTTTTCTGCTAGGAGTTTTATAGTATCTGGTCTTATTTAGGTCTTTAATCCATTTTGAGTTTATTTTTGTGCATGGTGTTAAAGAATGTTCTAATTTCATTCTTTTACATGTAGCTGTCCAGTTTTCCCAGCATCACTTTTCGAAGAGACTGTCTTTTCTCCATTGTATATTCTTGCCTCCTTTGTGGTAGATTAATTGACCATAGGTGAATGGGTTTATTTTAGTCCTGTTCCATTGATCTATATTTGTTTTTGTGCCAGTACCACACTGTTTTGATGACTGTAGCTTTGTAGTATAGTCTGAAGTCAGAAAGTCTGGTTCCTCCAGCTCTGCTTTTCTTTCTCAAGATTGCTTTGAGAAGGTAAAGGAATATGTACATATGTTTTCATACAAATTAAAAAAAAATTTTGTTCTAGTTCTGTAATTTGATAGGGATTGTGTTGAATCTGTAGATTGGCTTGAGTAGTATGGTTATTTTGACAATATTGATTCTTCCAATCTAAGAACATGGTATATCTTTCCATCTGTTTGTGTCATTTTCAGTTTCTTTCATCAGCATCTTATAGTTTTCCAAGTACAGGTCTTTTGCCTCCTTAGGCAGGTTTATTTCTAGGTATTTTAAGACAGTTTTTAAAAAATAGTTTTAAAGAAGATGGTTTTTTTAAAGTTATTTTAAAATGACATTTTCCACAATTATACTCAGAAACATCTATATAGTATTTTGATTTAATACAAATATTACCTCTTAGCCCATATCTTAAAGGATCATGACGCTTGAAAAATAGGCTCCACAGCAGCAGGCTGGGACAAGAACCACGCCCATCTCTCAACTCTGAAAAGCACAGAATCCCAGCTGCACCCTTCAGGTGGATGCCTTGCATCACCCAGAGTTGGATATATTTTTCAATAAGCAGACTGTGGGTGGTTTCCCTGGGGAGTGGCCTGGGCCTTGGGATTTGTAAAACCCCCCAGAATTCTACGGTGCAGCCAAGGGTGAGACCCACGGCCGCAGGACAGCCATGAGTCGAATCACAGCTTGTTCCGTGTGAAATGAGATGCTTGTTAAAAAACATAAATAAGCCCCTAAATCCCAGTCCCTACATCCTGCATGTCCCTTTTAAGTGTGGGGATTCCTGAAGGAAATTTTACTTTGCTGTGCTTGCCAATGGGGAAAAAGGCTATCGTTGGCACTGACAAGGCCCCGGTGACCAAAGTTGCAAAGACTTGCAGGGTTTGGCGTGAGGCTTGTGCATGTGGTTATTAGTCTCTGGGGCTGCAGCTGTCACAGTGGGTCTGGAAGGAATGGGGCGTTTTCGGGGTGATCAGGTTATGGAGGTGGGGACCCAAGTAGCTGCCCTAGGCACTGTGGCCACCACTGTGCAGCCCAATGGGCTGTTATAAAGCATAGCGGACCCCATCCTAACAGAAACATTGTAATAACGTTTAGAGTCTTAAAGTTAGTGGCCTATAAGTAACAAAACACTGACCATCAGTCCAATCCTTGTCTGAATTTTTTCAGACTTCTAACTGGATCCTACTTTAGAGTTATGCTTGATGGGACTGGCTTCAAGAAAACATGAGAAGGAGACATTCTAATTCATTTCTTATGAAGCATGTTTTATCTGTAATCTAAACGTATTAATCACGGCCCATTCTAAACCACAAATCATCCTAGTTCAGGACGAGCTCTCAAAGCAATCAGTGGGCTATTATTAGTAGTAGGAATACGCTGACGCAAAGCTCACCACCCACACCCAGTGCAGGGCCGTGCTGGCCCTGGGGACTGTCCTGCTGGGCTCCCCTGAGCAGGCCGAGAGCAGCAGATGGGATTAAAGATGACGTGAGAGGGCTGGTGAGGGGACGGGCTGGAGGCAGCTGGGCATGACTCCTGCTTCCCGCAGCCCTGCTGCAGGTGCTGGCACCACGTGGGCAGCACGGGACGGCCTCCCAGGGGAGTCCGGGTTTCCCGTACCTGCCCCAGAGTGACGGCATCCCGTCAGATCCAAGGTCAGGACCCAACGAACCTTCGCCTGGGTTTCTGAGGTAGCTGTCCCCAGAAGAGGAAGTAAGGTGGTATTCCCCACGGGTTCCTGTTGCCTGGCGTCGCTTCTGCAGCCAGACCAAAGCTCACGGGCCATAGGCCACTGGGCCCTGCACCCGGCAGGCGCTGGCTTCCCCAGCCCCTGTGCGTTCACGTGGGCACGAGGGGCCAGATCTCTCACTCCCCAGACCTGTGGCTTTAGCTCCTATCCACTGTGCTGGGTGCTGGGGAGACAGAGCCAATCCTGGCTCCCTTGGAGCTCACAGCAGACGCCCAGCAGTTGCGCAGGAGTGGTAACTGCACTAACATGGGCCGTGGAGAAGCTCAGGGGGCCGTGAAGGCGGGCGTGGGGCGGAGGGTGCAGCCGGCTGGGGAGGCTTTGCGGAGGAGGTCAGCGTTGAGGCTGAGACCTGAAGGCCAAGGTCGGGGGAGCTGTCCCCGGGGAGGCAGCGTGCCTGGTGGCTAAGGGCATGGATGCTGGGGCCATGCTGCTGGCTAGAAGCCTGACCCCAGTCCCAGGCATGAGGCCTTGGGCAAGTTACTTACCCCTGTGTAATATGGGGATGATAGCTGTGAGAATCAAACGAATGCATGCAAAGTGCTTGGAGACTGGCTGGCACACAGTAGGTGCTACATAAATGTTAGTGTGGAGGAGGAGTCTGAGGGCGGGCTCTGAAGACTGCAGTGGACTGGAGAATGAAGAGGGGCTGAAACTACCAGTCACACCGGAACCAAGCAAGCATTGTCATTGTCAAAGGCATTTCCTCAGAATAATGAACACTCCGGGGCTTCCCTGGTGGCGCAGTGGTTGAAAGTCCTCCTGCCAATGCAGGGGACACGGGTTCGAGCCCTGGTCTGGGAGGATCCCACATGCTGCGGAGCAACTGGGCCCGTGAGCCACAACTACTGAGCCTGTGCTCCGCAACGAGAGGCCACGACAGTGAGAGGCCCGCGCACCGTGATGAAGAGTGGCCCCCGCTCACCGCAACTAGAGAAAGCCCTCGCACAGAAACGAAGACCCAACACAGCCAAAATAAATAAATTAATTAATAAACTCCTACCTCCAACATCTTCTTTAAAAACAAAAAAAGAATAATGAACACTCCGGGGATCCTGCCCTGTCCTGTTTAGGACCTTCCTAGAACCTCTTTCATGGATTCGTTTTCAGGATTTGAACCACTAATCTCAACATTATTCTACAAAGTCATTGAAATGTAAATCTTGATCCTTTCCTTAAGACCCAGAGAACATATCTTTAATCTGGGGAGAGAGGAGTTGTTGGGAACCAGAAGCAGCTGGCTGGGGAGACGTCACAGGTGAGGGGTGTGGTTGCATAACGGGAACTATTTATCCTGGGTCTGGGGGCAGAGCCTAAGTTCTGCCCCGAAACGATTCTAATGGTGATGCTGGCAATTACAGCCATGGCTGGCAACTGTGTCTTAGAAATGGGGTAAAGGGATTCATTCAATCCAAAGATGGTTTAAAAACACAGACCCCATGTTGGCTGACTGGTGAAAGAAGAAAAGTATTCCACCCTCTAACTAATGCAGTCAAATCTACACTTCCATAGTTAAATGTGTTGCTCACTAGTCATCAAACCCAATATGGCTTTGGATTTTTCTGCTGCCTCTAAGTAACATAAAGGCTCGGTGATGGTAAGAAATAGACTTCACTTTTCAGAGTGAGTATTAAAATGCTTCTTGTAATGGACCTGTGTCCGTGAACCTTCAGTGCTACGTACCATCTATCTTGTTGACTTTTCAACGAAAATAACAAGAAACTCATCTTGGAAGGAAAGACAACCAGCAAGCTTGCCAGTTTCTGGAATCACAAAATGCCTAAGTTGCTAACTGTCTAAAACTTCCCTTTCTTGAAGCTAGGGAACTATCAATTCACCCCCTGTCTCAGTCCAGCCCATCTGGAGCCCCAATAGGCAAATGTTGTCAGTTTTCTTTCTTATTAATGGTGATTCCACCATTTCTCTTGAGCCCCAACTCCAGAATTTAATCACTGGTAGAGTGCAAAAGCCCTCTACATCAAACCAAACTTTTCCCTTGCTTCAGTCCAAGGCAATTTCTTTTCCTTCTGTCAACACTGGAGATGCAAACAATAGTCACTGCAACAATTAATCAAATATCTGAAGACAGTTAAGACACTCCTTGCTCATCGCTCATCAGAACGGCCAACCTCAACCGCCCCTTGATCCCTAAGGCCCGTTTTTCCATCATGAAATTGTAGGATGGTAAAGCTGAAAGGGACTTAAGCTGCACATTCGTACCTACTTGACAGACGAGAGCAGGTTACGGAGAAAGGTGGGGTGAGTCACGCAGGAAGCAAGGTCTCTGGATGCCGGGCACCATGTTCTTTCCATTAGACCACACAGCCAACCACACTCTCATTCCGTGTTTCTTCTCTCTAGGTGCCTTACAACAGAGAGGCTTAGCGGGATTTAAAAATCTCACCAACTGAGGGGCTTCCCTGGTGGCACAGTGGTTGAGAGTCCGTCTGCCGATGCAGGCGACACGGGTTCGTGCCCCGGTCCGGGAGGATCCCAGGTGCCGCGGAGCGGCTGGGCCTGTGAGCCATGGCCGCTGAGCCTGTGCTCCGCAACGGGAGAGGCCACAACAGTGAGAGGCCTGTGTACCGCAAAAAATAATAATAATAATAAAAAAATCTCACCAACTGGAATGCTCTGGTGATGGAGTGTTCTGGTTAGTTGAGTCTCTCTCAAAAGATGGAGGAGAGCCCACCCTTTAGCGGCAGGGAGGATTTGGGAAAAAGCCCAAGGCGGAGTCTGTGGAGAGGAAAGTCCTCCAAGAGAGGAAGGAGGCTGAGTTCCACACGTCTGGCTTTGTCACTCCCAGCCACGGGCAAGCTATCTAACCACTCTCCCTCACTTCCCCTGTAGGTAAATGGGACAGCATTGTTCACACTGCCTACTTCACAGAAATGTTGTAATTCACTGAGACAAAACAAACTACTTGTCAAATGCCAAGCACTTCTGTAGTGTTCAGTTGATACTGGAGCGCCCACCAAAATCCAGACCACCACAGAATTCAGGTTAACCCCAGAGCTTCTACTCCCCGTCACTCCCCCTTTATAACTTTACCTGTGAAACTGAAGTTATATTGCTATGGATAAAACCTATTTGTGTTTAAATAACCTGAAGATGAAAAAGATGTGGTAAAAAGCTTGAGTAATGAAAACAGTGTGATTTCAGAGCAGGAACAAATAAGTAGACTTAGGAAACAGTAGTGAGGGGACTCAGCATGTGATAAAGGAGGCATTTCAAATCAAGGGGAAAAGTGTGATGAATGGTGCTGAGCAACTGGAGAGCCATATGGAAAGAGTTGGACCCCTATCCCTCATCCAGCACAAAATTAATTCCCAGTGGATTAAAGACCTGCAAAAGTATCAGAAGAAAGTATATCCACAAAAACCAAGGGAAAAGACTGACATATTTGATTATATATAAATTTTAAATTCTGGTATACATTATAAAAAACAGAATTCAGGGACAAGTAATAGACTGGGAAAAATATCTGCAATACATGTGACAAAGGATTAACATTCATTCTATAAGGAGTTACAAATCAGATATCAATATGGACAGAAAACGTGAACACACCATTCTCCAAAGAAGAAAGAGAAGTAGCTAAAACACTCAAGGAAAAAAAAAATGCTAGAGAGCAATCAGGAAATAAGTTTAAAAAAAAAGCAACTTTCACCCAACTGACTAGGAAAAACAGTTTAAAGACTTAGAATATCTAGTATTAGCCAGGAGGTAGGGGAATGGGTACTTTCATACTCCATTAGACTATAAATCGATTAGGAATTTTATAAAGCAGTTTGACCATACCAGTCAACTTTTGATCCAGAAATGACAATTCTAGCAATTGTACAGGATTATGTGCATAAAAACCAAATGAACAAGTTTGTTCACTGCAAATTGTAACAGCCCCAAACTGGGAACAATCTAGATGTCATTCATAGACATACGGTAAAGTACATTCTGATATATATCCATAATTTGAAGTGTGTTAAAAGAATGAAATCCACAAGCACACATATTTCATATGTATTCCATGTTAATGCACTGTAAACTGTCTAAAAGAATACCCAGCAAGATTTTTACACAGAAGTTCGTTCTAGGTGAGGGAGTGGCATGGGGAGGTGGTGGTGGGGACTTCAGCTTTTTATTTTACATGCTTTTGTATTATTTGATTTTTCACAATCATATTGATTAAAAAGAAATGGACAGAATCTTGGTACACTCGAGCACAGCAAAATGAGACACGGGGATGAGATGGAAGAGACCAGCTTAGGCTAACGGGCCCCTGCAGGGTTTGTAAGAGCTCAGATTGGATCAAGCTACTCAACATCCAGGGCAGTCTGGGTTCCTAAGCACAAAGCATTTTAAAATGCACGCCTTGATTTGATGGTGGGTTAGGAGGTATCTTTAAATGTCATCTCCATGCTTGCTGCATATGTGCATATTAGGAAAGAGTAATATTAAAGACAAGACATCTCACTACTTCTCTAAGATGAGAACAGTATACTTCCTTGAGTTTCATTTAAAATAAAATGAAATAACAGCTCTCAGGTTGAATTATCAGGATATGATCGTCTACAATAAGCAGGAATGAAGGAAATTGCTGTTCTCCATTCAGAAAGTTAAAAAAAATCTCAGACGGAGGCACGTGAGACTGGATGCTGTTTGACAATCAGTGCATGTGTCCACACACTGGTACCTGCACACGCGCATGTACCCACTTGCAGCTCTGCATCCCGTAGTAAAAATTCTCCAGAGCACTGTCGCCAGAATGGGTACAACCTTCCCCACTGCCCCCTCCCACCTCCTCATCACTCCAGTGGTTCATGCAGTCAGCCACATTCTACACCTCTCTTTCAAGCAGAGTTGCAAAAAAACATTCTTCCCCAAAGCGTTTCCACTTTCAATCATAAAAAAAGTTTCCCAAAGTATTAAACTTGCTCCTCAAAAGAGACTTTGTCTTATACTTTCTTATCTTGAATTTCTAGACAGTGACTGCACATAGTAGGTGCTCAGAAAATAAGTTAACTAATTTAGCATCCTCTAGAAAAAGCTACCTGGACTCCCACTAAATGATTCTTTCAGAGTTTGGTTTAGTTAATAGTACTGTACCAATTTAACTGTGCTGTTGATTCCTTAGTTTTGATAAACATACCATGTATATGTAAGATGTTGCCACTCGGGGAAGCTGGGAGAAGGTTGTATGGGAACTCTGTACTATCTTTGTAACTCTTCTATAAATCTAAACTTATTTCAAAATAAAGTTTAAAAAACAAACATTAAAAAATGAGTAAATGTTCTTGGATTAGAAGAATTAATATTGTTAAAATGGCCATACTACCCAAAGCAATCTACAGGTTTAATGCGATCCCTATCAAATTACCCATGACATTTTTCACAAAACTAGGACAAATAATCCTAAAACTTATATGGAACCATTAAAGACCAGAATTGACAAAGCAATCCTGAAGATAAAGAACAAATCAGGAGGCACAACCTGATTTCAGACAACACTATAAAGCTACAGTAATCAAAACGGCATGGTATTGGCACAAAAACAGACGTATGGATCAATGGAACAAAATAGAGAGCCCAGAAATAAACTCACACACCAATATACAATGGGAAAAAGACAGTCCCTTTAGCAAGTGGTGTTGGGAAAGTAGGACAGCTGCATGTAAATCAATGAAGTTAGAACACACCTTCACACCATACACAAAAACTCAAAATGGCTTAAATGTAAGACATAATACCATAAAACTCCTAGAAGGAGAACATAAGCAAAACATTCTCTGACATAAATCGTACCAATGTTTTCTTAGGTCAGTCTCCCAAGGCAATAGAAATAAAAGCAAAAATAAACAAATGGGACCTAATTAAACTTAAAAGCTTTTGCACAGCAAAGAAACCATAAAGAAAACAAAAAGACAACCTACAGACTGGGAGAAAAGATTTGCAAACGATGCTACCAACAAGGGATTAATTTCCAAATTACACAAACAGCTCATACATTTCAATAACAAAAACACAAACAATCCAATTGAAAAATGGGCAGAAGACATAAATAGACATTTCTCCAAAGAAGACATACAGATGGCAAATAGACACATGAAAAGACACTTGTCATTGCTAATCAAAACTACAATGAGGTACCATGTCACATTGGTCAGAATGGCCATCATTAAAAAGTCTACAAACAATAAATGCTGGAGAGGTTGTGGAGAAAAGGGAACCCTATTATTCTGTTGGTGGGAATGTAGATTGGTGCAGCCACTATGAAGAACAGTATGGAGGTTCCTCAAAAAACTAAAAACAGTTACCATACGATCCAGCAATCCCACTCCTGGGAATATATCCGGAGAAAATCATAATTCAAAAAGATACATGCACCCCTATATTCATAGTAGCACTATTCACAATAGCCAAGACATGGACACAACCTAAGTGTCCATCAACAGAGAAATTGATAAAGAAGATGTGGTACATATATACAATGGAATACTACTCAGCCATAAAAAAGAATGTTGTTTGCAGCAACATGGATGGACCTAGAGATTATTATACTAAGTGAAGTTGACAGGAAAAGACAAATATCGTATGATATCACTTATATGTGGAATCTAAAATACTACACAAATGAACACATCTACGAAACAGAAACACTCACAGACATAGAGAACAGACCTGTGGTTGCCAAGGGGGGGCGTGGGGGAGGGATGGATTGGGAGTTTGGGGTTAGCAGGTGCAAACTATTATATATAGGATGGATCCACAACGAGGTCCTACTGTACAGAACAGGGAACTATATTCAATATCCTGTGATAAGCCATAATGGAAAAGAATGTGAAAAAGAATACATATATGTATAATTGAATCACTTTGCTGTACAGCAGAAATTAATACAACATTGTAAATCAAGTATACTTCAATAAAATTTTTTTAATGAGTTTTAAAAAATGGAGTTCTCTTGACCCCATTTCCCTTTCCAGTTACCATCCCATCTTTTTCCTTCCCTTTACACTAACATTCTTTGAAACAACGATTCATACTCATTACAATTTCTTTCCTCCCAGTTGTTCCCACACCCACTCCAATGTTTCACTCTTGACATCCCTCTTATCAAGATCACCGGTGACCTTCCAGTTGCTACATCAATGGCTGCTCATGAGAACTTCCCTCCTGTTGCATCAAGAATGACCCAGCTGACCAGTCCGTCCTGCTTGAAACACTTTCTTCATGTGGGTTTCTGACAGCACACTCATCTCCTTTTCCTCTTTTCTGTTTATTCAAGCATTTTTTGCAACTCTAATAGCCCCAAACCTCATCAACAACCCACGACTTAGTGGGGGCCCCTAACACAGCCGGGGCATCCCCAAACAAGCCAACCATCGAAAGTTTGAACACAATGGATGCAAACAATCAAATGTACAAAAAGCCAAAGAGTTCATAATGATACTTAAAAAAAATAATGTCACTGGTCATCTTCGATCTTTGGAGGTTGCTCAGACACCAACTCTTAATAGGCTAATTGATGAATAAAAGCAATCAAGCACTGATTCTGTCTTTCCAATTCAGACTCATTTTAGGGCAAAGTCAATGAGGGAAAGTTCTTTTTAGAAGAGTCACGGGTAATAAATGCAGAAAAAATGATAGAGATGGGCGATTAATCCTTAATGAAATAGTAGGTATAGACAATGATCAACAGCTACTAAGATAATTAGGTGAAAGGCTGATAGAGAACTTTTCATTGGGGGGATCAGGCTGACAAAAGCTGAACCCACTGATCAATCTTAAAAACACTAGAAGTGGGACAGACATTAGGTGCCTCCTTGGGATGCAACAGAAATACATAACACCGGGGTTCCCTGGTGGCGCAGTGGTTGAGAATCTGCCTGCTGATGCATGGGACACGGGTTCGAGCCCTGGTCTGGGAGGATCCCACATGCCGCGGAGCAACTAGGCCCGTGAGCCACAACTACTGAGCCTGCGCGCCTGGAGCCTGTGCTCCGCAACAAGAGAGGCTGCGATAGTGAGAGGGCCGCGCACCGCGATGAAGAGTGGCACCCGCTCGCCGCAACTAGAGAAAGCCCTCGCACAGAAACGAAGACCCAACACAGCAAAAATAAATTAATTAATAAACTCCTACCCTCAACATCTTCTTAAAAGAAAAAAAAATACATAACACCACTTACGATGTAGTCCTGCAAAAGAAAAACAAAATCTTGAATCTAAATGAGCTCTAGATCTCCTTACCAGTTTATGTGACATACAGAGGATACAGGGTGATGTTCAACGACACCTTGAGGATACAGTAGGCTGGGTTTACAATGTGGGAAAGTCTATAGGACCAATGCCCCAGTTTCTTCAATGAAATGTCTATGGATATGTGTGTGGGGTGGGGAGAGGGGACCGTGGATTGAAAGAAGCTCAAAGGACATATCAACCAAATTGCAACACGTGGACTTTGAGGCAGTGGGGGGGAAAAAGAACTCAGGAAGGTTGTTTTGACGATATTAAGGAATCACTGTTACTTGTGCTGAGTGTGATGATGGCATGGTGGTCACACTGAGGTGACATGGCTGTTATACACTGAAGAATTTACAGGTGACATGATATGATTTCTAGGATTTACTTCAAAATACTCCTGAAACATCAAAACACAATGACGTTGAGGGCAGACAAAAATAAACAGCAGAATGTTGGTAATCAGTGAAGCTGGGTGATGGATGTATAATTCTACTGTCTTGTCTACTTTGGTGTATCTTTGAACATTTTCGTAAGACATTTTTTTTTTTTTTTCTTTCAGAGTAGGGGCTACTGACCAGAAACAGGGTCCCAGGGAACATCCTTATCTCGGAGCTCCACGTCCACCTAAAGACACCCTGTGGATGAGGAAGTGCCCTGTGCCTCAGAGAAAGCCCCTTTAATGGCAGACTATTTGGGAAAGGCCAAGGTATTTGATCCATTTTCTGGTGAGCATTAGCGTTCATTCTAACACAAAATTTGAGAAAGTCTCACACATCAGCTTAACCTATCTTCTGAGTAGACTCTAAAAGGGTCTCATGTCCCAAGAAGAAACATCCTTTCACAAACTCATAAGGCCAGAAGGATCCTTAAGAATGCCTTTAAAACAGCCCATCAGCTCTGGGCAGGTCCTCTCACCCATGTAAGAAGTATCTACTAAGTACTTACCATGTGCCAAAATGAGCGCTGAACAGGACAGAGCCCTACCATGTGCAGGTAACAGGCAGGTGGACTAAACCCGCGCCATCCAGCCTCTTACACCCTTCCTGAATAGGATGAGGAAAAGCAAAGTACTAACACACTCACACTCATGCACTGCTCTACCGAGCACTTCATGTTTCATCACCTTTAATCCCCGTAACAGCCCTACAAGGGAGGGGGTATTATTCCCTCCATTTCACATGCAGGGGCACGTTATGTGCCCACGTGTGTGTAATCACAAACTGAGGCAGCACGCAGGTCAGTGACGTGCTCCACGTCATCTACCCAGTACGTGGCAGAGCTGAGATCTGAACCCAAGCAGCCTGGCTCACAGGCTCTCTCCAGTTGACATTCTCAGCCACCACACTATAAATTCCAAGTCACCCTGGCTGGACTTAATTTGAGGACCAAAGAGATTCTCACTGGCCCAGCAAGCAAGGGCAAAAGGACATCCTTGACCAGTGGACCAGATATACTGTTCAGCGCTCAGCACCAGAAAGAACAGAGCTGGAAGGAGCTACAGTCTAGGCAAAGGTCATGACCTGGCCCCTCAGCGATTTACAGATGGCGACAGTGTCTGGCAGGGTGGCGGGCAGAGCTGGGACCTCCAGGACGGGTGGCCCTCGCTCTATGACACAACACCGGGCACACAGGCCCCTGTCCCATGCCACACTGAAGCTACTCCCCGGCACCTCCACTCCCAACACAGAAAGGCCTGGGGCGGACTCCCTCTCGGTAGCTGGGTGTCCCCCCCCACCAGCTGCCCTGGCCAGTGGGCAGAAGGGCCCTGCGGTGCTCTCACGCCCTTGAACCTCAGCATGCTCCGCCCTCAAGGCCAGCCCTAGGCCTGGACACTTTGGGGCCAACGGGTGACTCAGGCTCCTTAGGGAGGTCAGAGCTCCTCATGTTCCCCTCACCTCTGAAATGGCGACGATCATTGCCCTGAACGGACTCTGATGTTCTTGTCGGGTCAAGGGTCCCCCTCTCCTCCTACGGAATTCAAATCTGGGATTGAAACAGTTGACAAATGATCCCTGCTTAAAACAAAATTCAAAACAGGGCAGAGGCTAGAATGGTGATGCTAGCCGTCGCCAGACCCCATAAGTCAGTGATGTGTTTAAGCCCTGGAGTCCCCGTGAGACCTGCAACCCCAGAGAGGAGAAAGGGTCTCCTGCCCTCTCATCAGCTGGAGAACAGAATCCTCTCCACGGACCCCTGCATTCCGGCTCTGGTCTGCCCTTCTTCCCGGACCCCCCTTACCTCATGGGGTTCTCCAGGAAAGTGACCATGGTCCGAGACTGCCTGTCACAGAAAGGAGGGCCTGGCCTGAGCCTGGGGACTTATTTCAGGTATTTTAAACTCTAAACAGAGATAAGAAGTAAAGTCTGCTTTCTAGCAGTTCCACCAGAGCAGCCTTAGGACGATGCTCTCCACTCTGTCCATGCATCCTGGGGACCACCTCCCAACCCCAGGCTTAGCAAGGGATTAAACGGTAGTTGCTTTCTTTTAGTCACTCAACAGGTATGTGAGAAGCTGCTGTGCCAGGAACAACCCTGGCAAAAGAATGAAATAAACGGCAGAGGAACAGGGTTTGGAATTGGCTCTGTACCCCCTAATCAATCCTAAGCACATTTCTATAGCCAGCCAGCTGAGCCACTAAAGGCAGATTCAACAGGGAACACGGCAGTCATCCTTGCTTTTGTCCCAAACAAGAAGCCGCCTCCCACGTGTAGCACTGAGGCAGGTGGCCAAAGACACAGACCCCAGGAAAGGTTTCATCTGAGAAGAAACTAACAATTAGGATACATACTGAGGTTGTTTATTAACATGAAGCAAATATGCTGGATGTTCAATTCCATAAAGCAGTTTTCCTAATAATTTTCTATTTCCAAATCCAACTTCTGAAGAAGCAAGGCTGCAGGCAACAATAAGGTAAACTAAAACATTAAATTTTTATTTATTTATTTTTGGCTGCGTTGGGTCTTTGTTGCTGCGTGCGGGCTTTCTCTAGTTGAAGCAAGCAGGGGCTACTCTTCGTTGCAGTGCGCAGGTTTCTCACTGCAGTGGTTTCCCTTGTTGCAGAGCATGGGCTCTAGGCGCACACGCTTCAGCAGCTGTGGCACGCAGGCTCAGGAGTTGTGGCACGTGGGCTTAGTTGCTCCATGGCATGTGGGATCTTCCCGGACCAGGGCTTGAACCCGTGTCCCCTGCATTGACAGGCGGATTCTTAACCACTGTGCCACCAAGGAAGTCCCTAAGACATTAAATATAAAGCATTTCAAATGAAATTATGTTTAAATTTATTCAACATAAGATATATAGGTTGTTATCAAATAATTTAAAGATAGCCTACATTTCACACACAAAACCATATTTTCATATGACTGAATAAAAGTCTATGTCTTTTTTTCCCTTAAGGGGAAAGAAAATCCCTATTGACCAATTCGAGGTACATCATGAGATAATCAAGCAGTTATTCAAAAAAGAAAGTCAACGTAGTGAAAATCAGTTTAATCAATGAAGTTTTTGCAACAAGTTTATCATTTAAGTCTGCCAGCTGGTTTTTCTTGTTTCTCCAACCAGTCACTGAGTTCACAGCCTTAAAAACTAAGACTGGGTAGAGGTAAATTCATCCACCACGAATCACAGAGTGTACTGTCTGTCCCTGTCCTCGTGGACCTCCATCCCACCCTTCTGCACCTGTGCCTGCCCCCTACCACCACTTCTCAAAGTAGATGTGCTCTTTGGGAACGTGGCTGCTCTCCAGTTCCTTGGAGAAGAAGTCTGTCATGGGAGGTGGGCCACAAATGTAGAACAAGGTCTCTCTTGAAATATGGTATCTTATCTCCTTCTCCGTTATTCTTCCTTCTACCAAAAAACAGAATAAACACCAATTTAAGCCAGACGTGTCTGTACTGAAAAGAGGAAGGACTAACCACAACTCGGCAACAGTGTTTATTTTCAGTAACTAAGCTCAGTGGGTCGCGTCCTGAGTCATCAGCATGCTGGCTCCTGCTGGTGTCCGGGCCGGACCCAAGCAGAGAGCGCGTCTCCAGGTTTCCTGAATCCACGGCAAGCAATGAGGGCAGCTGATCCTAATGCACTCACCAGACAGGGCCAGGGAGCATACTGATCTTTGGGAGAGATTCAAAACTGCCTTCAGCAAAGTAAATAAACTGCTTTGTGAGAACTCCTCCCAGGGAGGGGAAACCACGAGAAATTTAAATTACTATTAATGGCAAATGGAATTGATTCAGTCAAAGCCGGAGTATAATTCTTTGTATGCATACTACGGCGATGACGCAAAGGTCCCCTAAAAAATGCAGAAAATAAATTTTAATATGGGCAGCAGGAGATCTGTATATAATAAGTAAATCCAACTAACCTCTCCGTATTTTTCCATGATGAATCGTCTCTCAATTCCCCAAGTAGTGACATTCCCAGCCAGCAACTCCCAGCAATAAAGCATCTACACTCAACCAACTGGCACATCCACAAAATAACGGTGTGGATACAGTCAAAACATCTTTAGGGGACTCACCCATGATGTACGGCTTGAGGTCTGCACTGATTTGTGTAGTCTGTTTTGTAACATGCAAACTGCATGCAATCTTCTCAGGAAATTCATTTACTAAATCAAGGATATTTTTCTGGAATGTCAAACATATTTGGTCACACTACAATTTAAAAAAATCAAAACAGATGTGCACCCCCAGGGACACTGAACCTCCAATGCCATTCCACACACGTCTGCCCCTCCGCTCTCTACTTAGAGAGGTATTGTTTGCAGCCGAGCAGACCAGAGCATTCAGAGTACAGAGGGCTATTTGGCTTTAATTGAAATCTGAATATGCTAACAAGCATATTACTAACTCTCCGGGAGTTTTTTCTTTTTTCTTTTTCTCAGGCGTGGGCAATTAAGCAGCAGTTTCACTGACCACAGTTGTGTCTTTTAACTGTTTCTGTTCTTTTGTTCATCCTTGCAGCTGCAAAGCAACCCAGAGTGAAACGCTTCTCCTGTCAAATGGACTTAGTTTCCAAAGATGCAACCGCTGGGAGTTTCACATACCCAGCTGGGTCTCATCTACTCCTGTGCCATCTGAGCCCACCCGTAGTCCTCGTGACTCTCTGGGGAACGCCAGCGCCACGCTGACTTTCCTGCTCGTCCACCTCCTGATTCAAGCCCCCAGCCCTGCCCTCTCCTGTCACTGCACTGGGAGCCTCCTCAGCACTAGCTTTTTAAATTGTCCTGGGCCTCATTTGAACATGATTCAGCCCTTCCAGCTTCTGAACTATTGCAGAGAAGACAGAATAGAGACAAGAAAGGTCCGTGGACACTAATACCATGATGCGAGTCTGCTCACAGCAAGCTATGGGACACACACTCCTCCCTTACCTTGAACAGGAGCTCACTGGTGTTTTTTGCGCTGTAGAACAGTCTGATTGTTCCAATCTCATACCCACGTCCCTTGTTCGCCCGTTCTCTGTGGAGGTCTGCTGCATGCCGCAGGATGGAAAGCAGAGGGTTAATTCCAACTCCTCCCGCAATCAACACAAGGTTTCTAGAGGCATCTGCAGGCTGAGGGTCAAAGAAGAACTCTCCACCCACTCTCACGGCCACTTCCGAGTCCAGTGTACACTGAGGGGGAAGAGAAACGAGCCTTTAATGCTGTGTAGCAAAGGTCTTAAACCATGTTCTTCCTTCGGAAAGCAGAGGGCATCCACCTCCTATATTCTGGTCAGTTTTTAGGGCCATTTTTACAGCTTGCTCTCAGTTCTCGCAGGGCCGTGAACTGATCCCACCTGTGCCTCATACAGGCCATGTGCTCCTCCACCTTCATGATGCAGGCTGCACAGCCACTCTGGTGTTGAGAAACGGAGGCTCGCTTCAGGAATCCTGCCATTTGTTAACTTCTCAGGTGCTGAACTAACTGGGTTGTGCAGAGAGGCACTGGGCCCAGGGGACAGCCCTGACGTATGAGTGTCCTTTTCTGAGCTGTGTGCCTGTGCTCTGATTAAAGCCTTGGAGCTGAGAGGCGGGATGGGGCTACCCTGGGCTCATCAGGGCTGAGGAGTGTGGGTCCCCAGGCTTCCTCCTGGCCGCCAGCAGGGAACAGCCAGGCTGCTCCACAGGCTGAGGCCAGCACTGCGGTCCTGCTCAGTGCTGTCAGCTTCTCCCTGGAGCAGAACAGGCAGCCAGAGGTTCCAGCCTAGGGGTTGAGTACCAATCACACCCACCCAGGTAAAGCAGCTACAACTGGGTGAGGTCACTTACACCAGAGATACCATCAGAGCTGAATGCACTGGTTCTCCATGGGGGCGGTACTACCCCTGAGGGAGGTGTTTTGGAAATCTGTGGTGACACTTTTTTCAGGTCATGATGACTTGGGGAATCCAACTGGCATTCAGAGGGCAGGGCCAGAGACACCAGATGTCCTGTGAAGTCAGTGGTGCCCAGAGCTGGCTCCTACTAAGCGGATGGTTAAATCTGCAGGAATTGTGTGGGCCAGTTTCTACTGGTAGTTTGATGCCAGCAACTGTGGGAGTACTTACAGCACAGAAATCAGCCAATGAGGCAAACGAGGGCTTTTAAGTCAGAGAGCTGGTGTGGCGGCACACCAGTCTCTGTGACGCACAGGGCTGCCCTGCACAGACTTCTAAAAGATCCATGGGACGTACATGCAGGTGAAAACTGGTTTGGAACGATCTGAGACTAGACCCTAAATCATTTTACAAAAAAACTCGACCACAGGGCAGACAGCAAAGCAAGAAGAACCACAATCCTGCAGCCTGTGGAACAAAAACCACATTGACAGAAAGACATGATGAAAAGGCAGAGGGCTATGTACCAGATGAAGGAACAAGATAAAACCCCAGAAAAACAACTAAATGAAGTGGAGATAGGCAACATTCCAGAAAGAGAATTCAGAATAATGATAGTAAAGATGATTCAGGACCTTGGAAAAAGAATGGAGGCAAAGATAGAGAAGATGCAAGAAATGTTTAACAAAGACCTAGAAGAATTAAAGAACAAATGAAAAGAGGTGAACAATACAATAACTGAAATGAAAACTACACTAGAAGGAATCAATAGCAGAATAACTGAGGCAGAAGAATGGATAAGTAACCTGGAAGACACAATGGTGGAACTCACTGCTGTGGAACAGAATAAAGATAAAAGAATGAAAAGAAATGAAGACAGCCTAAGAGACCTCTGGGACAACGTTAAACACAACAACATTTGCATTACAGGGGTCTCAGAAGGAGAAGACAGAGAGAAAGGACCCGAGAAAATATTTGAAGAGATGATAGTCGAAAACTTCCCTAACATGGGAAAGGAAATAGCCACCCAAGTCCAGGAAGTGCAGAGAGTCCCATACAGGATAAACCCAAGGAGAAACATGCCAAGACACACAGTAATCAAATTGGCAAAAATTAAAGACAAAGAAAAATCAGTGAAAGCAGCAAGGGAAAAATGACAAATATCAGACAAGGGAACTCCCATAAGGTTAACAGCTGATCTCTCAGCAGAAACTCTACAAGCCAGAAGGTAGTGGCATGACATATATAAAGTGATGAAAGGGAAGAACCTACAACCAAGATTACTCTACCCGGCAAGGATCTCATTCAGATTCAATGGAGAAACCAAAAGCTTTACAGAGAAGCAAAAGCTAAGAGAATTCAGCACCACTAAACCAGCTCTACAACAAATGCTAAAGGAACTTCTCTAAGGGGGAAGCACAAGAGAAGAAAAGGACCCACAAAAACAAACCCAAAACAATTAAGAAAATGGTCATAGGAACATAACGCATCGATAATTACCTTAAACGTGAATGGATTAAATGCTCCAACCAAAAGACACAGGCTCGCTGAATGGATACAAAAACAAGACGCATATATATATGCTGTCTACAAGAGACCCACTTCAGACCTAGGGACACATACAGACTGAAAGCGAGGGTATGGAAAAAGATATTCCATGCAAATGGAAATCAAAAGAAAACTGGAGTAGCAATACTCCTATCAGGTAAAATAGACTTTAAAATAAAGAACGTTACAAGAGACAAGGAAGGACACTACATAATGATCAAGGGATCAATCCAAGAAGAAATATAACAATTATAAATATATATGCACCCAACACAGGAGCACCTCAACACATAAGGCAACTGCTAACAGCTATAAAAGAGGAAATCGACAGTAACACAATAATACTTTAACACCTCACTTACACCAACGGACAGATCATCCAAACAGAAAATTAATAAGGAAACACAAGCTTTAAATGACACAAAAGACCAGATAGATTTGATATTTATAGGACATTCGATGCAAAAACAGCAGATTACACTTTCTTCTCAAGTGCGCACGGAACATTCTCCAGTACAGGTCACATCTTGGGTCACAAATCAAGTCTTAGTAAATTTAAGAATACTGAAATCATATCAAGCATCTTTTCTGACCACAATGCTATGAGATTAGAAATTACAGGGAAAAAAAATGGTAAAAACCACAAGCATATGCAGGCTAAACAATGTTACTAAATAACCAAGAGATCACTGAAGAAATCAAAGAGGAAATCAAAAAAATACCTAGAGACAAATGACGATGAAAACAGAATGATCCAAAACCTATGGGATGCAGCAAAAGCATTTCTAAGAGGTTAAGTTTATAGCAATACCAGCCTACCTCAAGAAACAAGAAAAATCTCAAATAAACAATCTAACCTTACACTTAAAAGAACTAGAGAAAGAAGAACAAACAAAACCCAAAGTTAGTAAAAGGAAAGAAATCATGAAGATCAGAGCAGAAATAAATGAAATAGAAACAAAGAAAACAACAGCAAAGGTCAATAAAACTAAAAGCTGGTTCTTTGAGAAGATAAACAAAATTGATAAACCATTAGCCAGACTCATCAAGAAAAAGAGAGAGAGGACTCAAATCAATAAAATTAGAAATGAAAAAGGAGAAGTTAGAACAGACACTTCAAAAATACAAAGCATCCTAAGAGACTACTACAAGCAACTCTATGCCAATAAAATTTTAGGACAACTTGGAAGAAATGGACAAATTCTTAGAAAGGTATAAGCTTCCAAGACTGAACCAGGAAGAAATAGAAACTATAAGCAGACCAATCACAAGTAATGAAATTGAAACTGTGATTAAAAATCTTTCAACAAACAAAAATCCAGGACCAGATGGCTTCACAGGTGAATTCTACCAAACATTTAGAGAAGAGC
The DNA here is from genome assembly GCF_003676395.1 of Aethalodelphis obliquidens. NCBI lineage: Eukaryota > Metazoa > Chordata > Mammalia > Artiodactyla > Delphinidae > Aethalodelphis > Aethalodelphis obliquidens. The sequence goes on from NW_020838000.1 coordinate 9,869,432, forward strand.
TAACACTCATCCTTCTCAAACTCTTCCAAAACACAGCAGAGGAAGGAACACTCCCAAACTCATTCTATAAGACCACCATCACTCTGTTACCAAAACCAAAGATACGGGCTTCCCTGGTGGCGCAGTGATTGAGAGTACGCCTGCTGATGCAGGGGACACGGGTTCGTGCCCCGGTCCAGGAGGATCCCACATGCCGCAGAGCGGCTGGGCCCGTGAGCCATGGCCGCTAAGCCTGCACATCCGGAGCCTGTGCCCTGCAACGGGAGAGGCCACAACAGTGAGAGGCCCGCGTACCGCAAAAAAACAAAACAAAACCAAAGACACTACAAAAACAGAAAATTACACACCTATATCACTGATGAATATAGATGCAAAAATCCTCAACAAAATACTAGCAAACAGAATCCAACAACATCAAAAGGATCATACACCATGATCAAGTGGGATTTATCCTAGGGATGCAACGATTCTTCAGTATATGCAAATCAATCAATGTGATACACCATATTAACAAATTGAAGAATAAAAACCATATGATCATCTCAATAGATGCAGAAAAAGCTTTTGACAAAATTCAACACCCATTTATGATAAAAACTCTCCAGAAAGTAGGCATAGAGGGAACCTTCCTCAACATAATAAAGGCCATATACAACAAGCCCACAGCAAACATCATTCTCAATGGTGAAAAACTGAAAGCATTTCTTCTAAGATCAGGAACAAGACAAAGATATCCACTCTCACCGCTATTATTCAACATAGTTGCAGGATACAAAATTAATGCACAGAAATCTCTGGCATTCCTATACATAAATGATGAAACATCTGGAAGAGAAATTAAGGAAACACTCCCATTTACCACTGCAACACAAAGAATAAAATACCTAGGAATAAACCTACCTAGGGAGACAAAAGACCTGTATGCAGAAAACTACAAGACACTGATGAAAGAAATTAAAGATGACACCAACAGATGGAGAGATATACCATGTTCTTGGATTGGAAGAATCAATATTGTGAAAATGACTATACTTCCCAAGCAACCTACAGATTCAATGCAATCCCTATCAAATTACCAATGGCATTTTTTTTACAAAACTAGAAAAAATCTTAACATTTGTATGGAGACACAAAAGACCCCGAATAGCCAAAGAAGTCTTGAGGGAAAAAAACGGAGCAGGAGGAATCAGACTCCCTGACTTCAGACTATACTACAAAGCTACAGTAATCAAGACAATATGGTACTGGCACAAAAATAGAAACATAGATCAATGGGACAAGATAGAAAGCCCAGAGATATACCCATGCACCTATGGTCAACTAATCTATGACAAAGGAGACAAGGATATACAAGAGAAAAAACACTCTCTTCAATAAGTGGTGCTGGGAAAACTGGACAGCTCCATGTAGAAGAATGAAATTAGAACACTCCCTAACACCATACACAAAAATAAACTCAAAATGGATTAGTGACCTAAATGTAAGACCATACACTATAAAACTCTTAGAGGAAAACACAGGAAGAACATTCTATGACATAAATCATAGCAAGATCTTTTTTGATCCACCTCCTAGAGTAATCGAAATAAAAACAAAAATAAACAAATGGGACCTAATGAAACTTAAAGCTTTTGCAAAGCAAAGGAAACTACAAACAAGACTAAAAGACAACCCTCAGAATGGGAGAAAATATTTGCAATCAAATCAACGGACACAGGATTAATCTCCAAAATATATAAACAGCTCATGCAGCTCAATATTAAAAAAACAAACGATAAAATCAAAAAATGGGCAGAAGACCTAAATAGACATTTCTCCAAAGAAGACATACAGATGGCCAAGAAGCACATGAAAAGCTGCTCAACATCACTAATTATTAGAGAAATGCAAATCAAAACTACAATGAGGTATCACCTCACACCAGTTAGAATGGGCATCATGAGAAAATCTACAAACAACAAATGCTGGAGAGGGTGTGTAGAAAAGGGAACTCTCTTGCACTGTTGATGGGAATGTAAATTGATACAGCCACTATGGAGAACAGTATAGAGGTTCCTTAAAAAACTAAAAATAGAATTACCATATGACCCAGCAATCCCACTACTGGGCATATACCCAGAGAAAACCATAATTCAAAAAGACACATGTACCCCAATGTTCACTGCAGCACTATTTACAATAGCCAGGACATGGAAGCAACCTAAATGTCCATCGACAGACAAACGGATAAAGAAGATGTGGTACATATATACGATGGAATATTACTCAGCCATAAAAAGGAACAAAACTCGGTCATTTGTAGAGACATGGTAAGATCTAGAGACTGTCATACAGAGTGAAGTAAGTCAGAAAGAGAAAAACAAATATAGCATATTAACGCATATATGTGGAACCTAGAAAGATGGTACAGATGAACCAGTTTGCAGGGCAGAAATTGAAACACACATGTAGAGAACAAACGTATGGACACCAAGGGGGGAAAGCAGCGGGGCTGGGGGGTGGTGGTGTGATGAATTGGGGATTGGGATTGACATGTATACACTGACGTGTACAAAATGGATAACTAATAAGAACCTGCTGTATAAAAAACAAAAACAGAGGGCTTCCCTGGTGGCACAGTGGTTGAGAGTCCGCCTGCCGATGCAGGGAACACAGGTTCATGCCCCGGTCCGGGAAGATCCCACATGCCACGGAGCGGCTGGGCCCGTGAGCCATGGCCACTGAGCCTGCGCATCCGGAGCCTGTGCTCCGCAATGGGAGAGGCCACAACAGTGAGAGGCCCACATACTGCCAAAAAAAACCCCCAAAAAAACCCAGAAACAAAAACAAGTCAAAGTATTGTTTGCCTGGATCTAACATAGTCTGAATTTTCCAGAATGTCACTGCCATGTAGATTGTATGTTGTTATGTCCAGAAATTTACCAAACATGTTCACTATTCTGGAGAACCACATCCCAGTGTACAGCACGTATGTGTGGTCATTCTGTTGCCAGGAAACACCTGCACCACCTGCATCTGTATACGTGTATTCACGGTAATCCTACACTGAGGAACAGCAACCTGCCTACCTCATTCTACCTTCTAGTTTAGACATGTCCCCCCATTTATACACTGAAATACAGTCTTTGATTATGGATCACTTTCCTTTATTTCTCCTTTGTATTGTATTTAGAGAATTGTGTTATATTTTAAATGTATTTATTTAATGTATGTACCTATGTATATATTAACTTTGAATTTCATTTCAGAAATGAAAGGGGGCATTGGATCCAGCAGTGTTGAGAACCCTTAATTTGGATAAAAACACACTGATCTAGGAGTCAGAAAGCTAACTTTTAATCACAGCCCCTATGAAATCCAGCAAGTCCCTTCGCTCCTCTCAGCCTCTGCTGCCGCACCTGGAAAATGGGTTCCAGCCCCTGTCCTGCTCACCCCCCAGGGCCATGGTGGGCATTGCATGACACTGTGGGGGAACCCCTGCTGGCAGCAAGCACTACATGGAGGGTATTTTGGTCATGTGGCTGTCACAGAAGAAAAAACATAGGGGGTGCCTGCTTCCTTCTTCCCTGTCACCAAAAAACAGAACTTAGGAATAAAGAAATCATTTATACTAGGAGCATTCTTGACACAAGTCAACTGAGTAGACTCCCTCAGTTCAGGCACTTTCTGAAGACCAACCCTGAGCGCTCACCTGGTGCCTTGCCTGATAGGTGCACAGTAAGTAATTTTTGATATGAATTTAATTTGGGGCTCTACAACTTAAAGAACTAAACTTAGAGAAAATCTAAGAAAAAACGAAAATTATGTGAATTCACAGAACAGGTCCTTTTTGGTCAAGAACTGTTAAATGAATGGAAATCCTTTCTCTGAGGGGGAAAAAAAAACCCATCTGAACTATTTTAAAGATGCAGGAGATTTTTACATGAAGGATGGTACATGGGTTTTCATTTTTGACAGAAGAAATTAGCAGCAAGGGTGCATTCTTTTAGGAATAACTAAAATCTAGGAATTGCGACACTGTCTTCCAAAGTGCTTTAAAATGCTCTTCCCTTTCAAGTCTTGAAAACAGAAATCTGTGGAGGCTCTGTCTAATGATGACAGCAGAGTTAATCTCTCTCCCCTCCTCTCCTTCTTGCCTGTACATTTCTCTTTATCTCTAAGAATCTAAGAGTAAAAGAGACTAAGAAACAAGACAGAAATAATTCCCTCCAATGGTCACCTTCAGAGTGCTTAGTAATGACACCAAACAAAACCTTTAGGTTACTGTTTTTAGAAACCAGAGCATTTTCAACCCTTAAGTTGTCAAGAAAATATGTCCCAGAGAGAGATAATAATCAAGAAGCCTGTCGTCTCCTTAGTGACAAAATAATCTTCAGTAGATCTGTCTCCTAATTTGCTAGCATCTGGAAAGAATCAAAAGCCATCTTTGTCTTTTGTTGATCAATAAAAACTGCCAGGGTAGCATGAACACGAGACTCAAAGTGCTGTAGAGTATAAAATGGAAGCGAGTAAAGGGACATTACCTTCAATTACATGGCAATGTATCTAATTTGGATATAGATTTTCTACTTTTGAAATAAACAACTTTTCCACTGCAACTGGCGCCCAGCACACAATAGCTGTCTACAACCCTTTACCCTACCAGGAGCTTGAGCCAAAGCAGAGAAAATAAAGGAAGACATTTATGGCACTTTATTCCATGTCCCAACACAGCAGCCTGCTGCCACCGAGACACTCACGTGCCTCTATTGTCCACTCTAATAGCTTAATAAGACGAATCCTCAGGAGGAAAACAGACACCTGAGAATGGTTCCAAGAAAAATCTAACTTCATAAAGGCTGTTTGCAACTCCCACTGGGCAGAGTGGAGCAGGCAATACAATTAGGATGTGCACTCAAGCAATGCCACTTAGAGATTTTCTACAGCCTCTTGGAATAAGTTCCTTCACTGAAATGCCAATGAGCCATGAAACCAAGCAGGGAGCTATGGACCAGGAACAGGTCCAGGTCACGTAGGCGGCCAACAACTGGAGGGGGCACGTGGCACTAGGAGCCCAGATGGCTAAGCTCCTTTTAGCACTGAGCTCGGGGCACATGGACACCTTGCTGGTCCCACCCTCAGGGCATACTTTAACAACTCAGGATGCAACCTGGAGATAGTGATGGAGGAAAATCCAAAGAGAATATAAAAAGGAATGAGATAGCCGAGGCCACACCAAAGGAAGGACTCAGAAGGTCGCAGGGTAGAAATGTGACAGGATACATTTACAATGGAAATGCTAAGGCAAGCAGCTAGAAATGTGTGTAAACAGATACAACCTGCCATGTAAACCATAGGAAGAATATTTTTTTATGCTGCTGTAGATTTAGAAATCTTTTATTTTTTACATTATCTTTACGGTAACAGTTTTTTGTTGTTGTACACTTCTATGAATTTTAACACAAACATAGAGAAGTGTAGCACCAAAATTGATACTGAACAGTTCCATCACCCCCCCAAAACTCCCCTATGCTATCCCTTTCTGCTCACACCCTTCCCCACCCTATCCCTTGTCAACCACGTTTCCATCACTGTATTTCTGCCTTCCAGATTGTGGCATAAATGAGATGTATGGGACCTTTGAGACTGGCTTTTTTCACTCAACATAACACCCCTGAGATTCACCTGAGTTGTGTTGTGCATCAACAGTTGATCTGTTTTTACTGCTTAATTAACAAATACAGGTGGACCTGGGAGATACTGCAGGTTGGATTCCAGAACACAGCAATAAAGCGAATACTACAATTAAGTGAGTCACAGCCATTGTTTGGTTGCTGTGCATATAATAGTTACATTTATAATGCATATAAAAGTTATGTTTACATTATACTTTAGTCTATTAAGTGTACAGTAGCATTATGTCTAAAAAAACCATGTACATACCTTAATTAAAAAATACTTTATACTACAAAGCTACAGTAATCAAAACAGTATGGTACTGGCACAAGACAGATCAATGGAACAGGACAGAAAGCCCAGAAATAAACCCACACACTTATGGTCAATTAATCTATGACAAAGGAGGCAAGAATAGACAATGGAGAAAAGACAGTCTCTTCACTAAGTGGTACGGGGAAAACTGGACAGCTACATGTAAAAGAATAAAATTAGAACATTCTCTAACATCATATAGAAAAACAAACTCAAAGTGGATTAAAGACCTAAATGTTAAGACCAGATACTATTAAACTCCTAGAGAAAAACATAGGCAGGACACTCTTTGACATAAATTTCAGCAATATTTTTTTTGGCTCCATCTCCTAGAGTAATGGAAATAAAAACAAAAATAAACAAATGGGACCTAATTAAACTTAAAAGCTTTTGCACAACAAAGGAAACCATAAACAAAACGAAAAGACAACCTATGGACTGGGAGAAAATATTTGCAAACAATGCTACCAACAAGGGATTAACGCCCAAAATATACAAACAGCTCATACAGCTTAATATCAAAAAAAAACCCAATTAAAAAACGGGTAGAAGACCTAAACAGACATTTCTCCAAAGAAGACATACAGATGGCCAAAAGGCATATGAAATGATGCTCAATGTCGTTAATTATTAGAGCAATGCAAATCAAAACGACTATGAGGTACCACCTCACTCCAGTCAGAATGGCCATCATCAAAAAATCTACAAATAAATGGTGGACAGGGTGTGGGGAAAGGCAACCTTCCAAACTGTTGGTAGAAAGGTAAATTGGTGCAGCCGCTATAAAGAACAATATGGAGGTTCCTTAAAAAACTAAAAACAGACTTAGCATATGACCCATCAATCCCACTCCTGGGCATATATCTAGAGAAAACTCTAATTTGAAAAGATACATGCACCGCAAAGTTCATAGCAGACCTATTCACAATAGCCAAGACATGGAAACAACCTTATGTCCATCAACAGATGAATGGATAAAGAAGATGTGGTATATATATATATGATGGAATAATACTCAGCCATAAAAAAGAATGAAATAATGCCATTTGAAGCTACATAGATACACTTAGAGATTATCATACTAAGTGAAGTAAATGAGACAAAGACAAATATGATATATCACTTGTATGGGGAATCTAAAAAAATAATACAAAAAAACTTATTCACAAAATAGAAATAGACTCACAGGCATAGAAAACAAAATTACGGCCACCAAAGGGGAAAGCTGGGGAAGGGATAAATTAAGAGTTTGGGATTAACATACATATACTACTGCTATATATAAGACAGATAAACAACAAGGACCTACTATATACTACAGGAAACTATATTCAATATCTTGTAATAACCTATAATGGGAAAGAATCTGAAAAAGAATATATATATGTATGTATATGTGTGTGTATATATATATATATATATATATATATATACACACATACACACACATACATATATATGTATACAGTCACTTTGCTGTACATCTGAAACTAACATAACATTGTAAATTAACTATACTTTTTTTTTTTTTTTTTTTGCGGTATGTGGGCCTCTCACTGTTGTGGCCTCTCCCGTTGCAGAGCACAGGCTCCGGACGCGCAGGTTCAGTGGCCATGGCTCACGGGCCCAGCCGCTCCGTGACATGTGGGATCTTCCCAGACTGGGGCATGAACCTGTGTCCCCTGCATCGGCAGGTGGACTCTCAACCACTGCGCCACCAGGGAAGCCCAACTATAATTTAAAAAATTTCTTCATATAAAGAAAACCTTTATTGTTAAAAAAAATGCTAACTATCATCTGACAAGGCAGGGTTGCCACAAACATTCAATTAGTAAAAGAACACAATTATTTGCAAAGTGCAGTAAAGTAAGGCGCAGTAAAACAAGGTCTGCCTGTATACTGTATGAATGTATTGATATCACAGTTTATCCATTCACCTGCTGAGGGATGTTTTGGTTGTTTCTAGTTTTTGACAATTATGAATAGAACCACTATAAACATTCATGTACAGGTTTTTATATGGACAATTCCTTTGTTTCTCTAGGATGAATACCCAGGAGTAGTACTGCTGGGTATTATGGTAAGTGTATATTTAGTTTCATATGGAATTGCCAAAATATTTTCCAGGATGGCTGTAGTATCTTGCTTTCCTTCTAACAATATAAGCAATATAAGAGTTCCAGTTTCTCCACATCATTGGCAGCACTTGGTATTGTCGATCTTTTAAATTTTAGTCATTCTAATAGGTCTGTAGAGGTATCCCACTATATATGGTTTTAATCTGCATTTCCCTAATGGTTAATGATGCTGACCATTGTTTCATTGCTTATTTGCCATCCTTATGTCCTTTTTAGGGAAGCATCTGTTCAATCCTTTGCTCATTTAAAAATTATGTTTGTTTTATTTTTGCTGCCTTTTGCAAGTTCTTTATATATTCTGGATATGAGTCCTTTGTTGGATATCTAATTTGCAAATACTTTCTCCTAGGCTGTGGCTTCTTTTTGAAAATTCTGTTATAGTGTATTTTGCAGAAAAAAAATTTTAATTTTGATTAAGTCCGATATATAAATCTTTCCTCTTAGGAATCTTGCTTTTGGTGTCATGTCTAAGAACTATCTGCCTACCCTGATGTTCAGAATATATCCAGTGTTTTCTTCTAAAACCTTTACTTAGACCTACAATATATTTTGAGTTACCTCTGAATATAAAGTATGAGATTTAAGTCAATGTTCCTTTTTTCTGCGTATGGATAGACAACTATTCCAGCACTGTTTGTTGAAAAGGTTATCCTTTCTCCATTGAATTTCTTTAGCACCTCTGTCAAAAATCAAAAGGCCGTATGTGTGCCAGTCTATTGAACTCTTTAATCTGTTCCATTGATCTATATGTCTATGCCTTCACCAATACCACACTGTTTTTATTACGGTAGCTTTATTTTAATCTTAAATTTGAGTAATGTGATGCCTCCCCTGTTAGTCTTCTTTTTCAAAACTGTTTTTGCTACCCTAGTTCCTTTGCTCTTCCATATAAATTTTAAAATCAGTTTATTTGTATCTACAATATTTGCAATATAGCACATTCCTTTTTGGTAAAGGGGATAAGCAAGTGCCTGAGATGGGATGGAGGTTGTTGGTAAATATAGAAGGCACACTCTAGAAGTGAAGGGGATGGCAGTTAAAAAAAAGATAAAGGTCAAAAACTAAGAAGACAAATAACTGATCTGTTCTTAGCTCACTCTTTGTTATCAGAGTTCTAGTAGGTAATGAACAGCAGCATAGGGTTGTGTTGAGGTCCATGATGAACAATGAATTATTAGCAGCAAATGTGGACTCCTTCTCAAAATCACATGTGAAGAGCTCTCCAGAGACTGAAATGGAGAGGCAGTGGCACCACAGGTTTAGCAGTGCTCAACTGGGCACGAGAAGTACGTAATCAGAGATTGTTTCCTCTCCAAATAATGAGAGAATGATTAGCTTAATTCTCTTCATTTAAGATGGTCAGGACAAAATAATCTGATTTATAGATTTACCAATTACAAGACACACACAGAGCCAATTTCCAAAAACGTACATATGAAGTAAAAATGTTTTAATCCTAAAGCAGCATTCAACTGAATACTGTTTGGTGACCCAGAAGGTATTTCAAGACCCCAAAGTATCTTTGCATCATCCTTAGTGCATCAAAAAGGTTCTGCTTCTTTAACCTTGCTACAGTCTGAATTCTGGATGGAGGGGAGCTCTTTGTGAGCTTCTACCCTTTTCATGCGAGCCTAGGTTTCTTAGGTGGATTAAGTGAGCTGAACACAAATTCTGTGGGAGACAGAGATCCCAGATCTCCCAGTTTAAACACAGGTTTGCTCACCTGATTGTGAATCCAGAGAGCAGGAGGGTGGTTTGTGTATTTCACTGCCAATTCTATCATTCTCTCTTGTTCTAGCAGTCTGGGGCTGGAGCATATTGAGAACCCACCAACCACAGAGACTCCTGGGATAAAGAAGTCAACCCTAAAAGGAAAGGCAAGTAAATAACTATTGTTGAAGCAATTTTAAAAGTGGGTAGTAAGGTAAACAAAACTGACAAACTAGACTAAGAAAAAAGGAGAAACAAATAAAATTACTAAAATCAAGAATGAATGATGGGACATTATCACCAACCTCACCAAAAAAAAAAAAAAAAAGATTATAAAGGAATTCTATGAATAAGATAAAAAATTAGCTAACTCAGATGAAATGGACACATTCCTTGAAAGACACAAATTACCTAACTGGACTCAAGAAGAAACTGAAAATCTGAACAGACCCATAATAAGTAAATGGATTGAATTAGTAATTTTAAAACTTCCCACAAGAAAAGAATAGGTCCAGATGGCAGCACTGGTGAACTCTATCAAACATTTAATGAAAAATTAATGCTAATCTTTCACAAATACTTCCAAAAAACCCAGAAAAGAACCCTTCCCAACTTATTCTATGAGGTCAGTTACCCTGATACCAAAACCAGACAAAGCTATCACAAGAAAAGGAACTATAGATCAACATCCCTTGTGAATATAGATGCAAAAACCCCAGGAATACAAGATTGGTTTAACATATGAAAATCAATCCAATGAAATAAACCCACTTAACAGAATAAAGGACAAACCCATGTGATCATCTCAATAGATGCAAAAATGGCATCTGACAAAATTCAATACCCTTACATAATAAAAATACTCAACAAACCAGGAATAAATGTGAACTTCCTCAACATGATAAAGGCAACTATAAAATATCTACAGCCAACATCATATTTAACCTTGAAAGGCAAAAAACTTCCCCACTAAGAACAGAAGCAAGACAAAGATGTCTGCTCTGACCACTTCTACTCAACATGGTACTAAAGGTTCTAGCCAAAGCAATTAAGCAAGAAAATGAAATAAAAGGTATCCAGATTGGAGGGAAAGAAGTTGCAGATGACTTAATATTGTATATAGAAAATTCCAAGGAATTTACTATAAATATATTAGACTAATAAACAAGTTCAAATAAGGCTGCAGGATTTAAAATCAGTAATAAAAACCAATTTTACTTCTACACACTAGCAATGAACAATCTAAATGTGAAATTAAGAAAAATAATTCTATTTATAATAGAATAATAACTGGGAAGAGTCTTTAAAAGAAGTTTAAGATTTGTACACTGAAAACTACAAAACATTGTTGGAAAAAATCAAAGAAGATCTAAATAAACAGAAAGGCTTCTCATGCTCATGGACTAGAAGACCTAACACTGTTAAGATGGCATTAGTGCCCAAAGTGATCTACAGATTCAATACAATATCTATCAAACCCTAGCTGGTTTCTTTGCAGAAACTGACAAGTTGATCATAAAACTGATATGAAATTCAAGGAACCCAGAATCACAGAAGAATAAATTTGGAGGATTCATACCTTCAAAACTTATTATAAATCTACAGTAATGAGGACACTGTGTACTGGTGTAAGGAGAGGCATATATATCAATGGCAAAGAACTGAGAATCCAGAAATAAACTCTTAGATTTATGGTCAACTGATTTTCAACAACAATACCAACACAATTCAATGGCAAAAGAATAGTCTTTTCAACAAGTCATGCTGGTTTTGTAGTAATCTATAAGGGAAAAGAACCTGAAAAAGAATATATATACACACACACACACACACACACACATATAAATAACTGAATCACTTTGCTGTACACCTGAAACTAACACAACATTGTAAATCAACTATACTTCAATTAAAACAAACAAACAACAAGTGGTGCCGGGACAACTGAATAGCCACACAAAAAGAATAAAGTTGGACCCCTACCTCACACCATATACAAACTTTAACTCACATCACAGACTTAAATATAAAAGCTAAAATTATAAACTCTTAGAAGACTTACACAGGAGTAACTCTTCATGGCAACAGATACTTAGAAATGACACTAAAACACAAAGGTCAAAGAAAAAATGGAGAAACTAGACTGCATACAATGAAAAACTTTGTGCCACAAATGATACCATCAAGAAAAAGATGACCCTCAGAATGGGAGAAAATATTTTCAAATCATGTATCTAATAAGGGACTTGGATACACATTATATAAAGAACTCTTAACAAGTCAGTAATAAAAAGACAACTCAAGTAAAAAATGGGCAAAGGATTTGTACAAACGTTTCTCCAAAGAAGACATACAAATGGTTAATAAGTACATGAAAAATCCTCAACATCATTAGTTATTAGGGAAAGGCAAATCAAAATCACAATGGGCTATCACTTCACACTCACTTGGATGGATGGCTAATCAAAAAGACAATATCAAGGATCAGAGAAATCAGAACCCTTACACATCGCTGATGGGAATGTAAAATGGTCTTGCCACTTTAGAAAACAATTTGGCAGTGCCTGAAAATGTTAAACATATGTGACCAGCAATTCCACTCCTAGGTATATACCGAAGAGAAAAAAATATGTATGTCCACTCAAAAGCATGTACATGAATGTTCACAGCAGCATTATTGATAATAGTCTAAAAGTTTCAAAATAATCTAAACATTCATCAACTGATGAAGGCATAAACAAAATGTGGTACATCCACACGACGGAATTAAATACTGATCACATGCCACCACATCGATGAACAACAAAATTATGTTAAGTTAAAGAAACCAGTCACAAAAAAAGATCACACATTATATATTTCTATTGATATTAAATGTCCAGAAGAGGCAAATCTGCAAAGACAGAAAGTAGAACAGTGGTTGCCTAAGAGGGTGAGGATGGGGACTGAATGATAATTAGTGCAGAGTTTTTTTCTGGGATGATGAGAACGTTCTAAAATTTGTCTGGGCTGATTGATCACTGTAGTTCTGTGAATATACTAGAAATCACTGAATTGTACACTTTAAATGAGGGAATTTTATGATATGTAAAGTATATCTCAATAAAAGTTTTTAAAAAGTGTGGGGAAAAAAATGGCAACAAACACTCTCTCACTGGCATTTGAAAAACTAAACAGGCTGATGCGGGCTCCTAAGTTCCAAGAGTCTCATTTTCCTTCTTCTCTTCTAACCATTCTCCTGTAGTCGAGAACTCTTGTGAGTTCTTCTACTGAAATGAATTCTATGCCACAGAAACTTTTTGGGGGAGGGGGGCTGGGGGGGTGATTCTAGGAAATGCAACAAATCTAGTCACATACCAAGGAAAGGGAAACTCTTTAGAAACTGGGACCACAGGAAATTCTCATCTCCATGTCCAGAAAACTCAAATATCCCATATAGCTGCTTCTCAGCCATCAAAGAGCAATAGTATTAAAAAAAAGCAATAGTATCATTTCTCTCCAGTTGCTTCCCTACCAGCAGGCTTACACGAAAAGCACTTGACGTTCTCTCCTGATTTGATCTATGTATGGCCTTAAAAGATGTTCTCTTCTCATCTCTGGCCTTAGATATCTGGCCATTTTTTTATAGTCTTAGAAAACCAGTTCTGGACTGGAAGTGCTCCAGAAAAGGTCCCCAGGCTGTTTTCGCATTTATTCACTTCCTTCTTTCCCATGAATATTCTAATTCCCCTTCCATTTCAGACAAGATACAAATTTTAAAAGACTATAGCTAACATTTATTAACACAGTTGCTATATGCTTTCAGAGAAGAGGTAAATGGCATCTCCATAGCTTCTGTGTTTAAAAAAATTAATCTCTGAGCTACTTTTGCTGCTTTATCTCCTGAACTATAGCACCCTCTGCTGCTTGATGTTGATAAAGACCTTTCTCTCAGGTGTCCCTCTTCTCTAGTAACTCTGGAAACCCTTTGCCTTTAAAAGGACTCCTTCATGAAATGCTACAGAAGAACCTCATCTGAATGGACTTAAGAAAATATGTACAATACGTATTTAATAAAACATCTTTCTAAGAAAGAATTAAGTTTTAAACACACAAGCGCGCGCACATGCACCCCTTTAAAAATGCCCTCTGCAGGATCAGCAACCAGATGAGTGAGTACGTGAAGAGCGGAGAGAAAAGACCTAATTCTGTAGTGAAGCGCACATATCCACATCCAATGTGACACACCAGGCAGCCCCATCCTGCCCCAGGGCCCAGAACAGAGCAGGCACACAAACCACAGCCGAACGACAATGCTTTAGCCGTCAGCTACCGTACTCGGCAAACGCGACAGACGGCATCTGCCCACCATGAACAGGCACTGGGGTTGGTGTTGCAGGTAAAGATGCAAGTATGTCTTGGTTCCTGCCCTCAAAAAACTCCCAAGTGGGAGGAAAATTAACAAATAAACACGATTAATGGGGCTATGAAAAACTCTGCTTGGCAGAGAGAAAACGCTCATCATTTGAGATCTGTCTGGAAGTACCTGTACTTAGTATAGGTTTCTTCTTAGCTCCAACATATGTGATCCTGATTTTCTCAGGCAAATAACTAATAAAGCTGCTGCTTTACTTAAAAAAAAAAACTTGCTTGGGGGGTGGGACGTGGGGAGGGGAGGCGAGGAAGAAGTAGTCAATTCCACTAGGGGTGGAGGAATTAGGAAGGACTTCACTGAGGAGTCCTGAAAGACAGTGCTCATCAGACAAGCACTGGAGGAGGACACCATCTGAACAAAGATGCCAAGGAACGCAGCACTACCTCAGCGTGGCCCTGCGAGTCAGGGCTGTGAGGCCGTCTCTATATACGTCTACAGCGCAGCTGCCCTGCCAGCGGGTGGCGGGGGGGGGGGGTGGGGGGAAGAGTCCTATTTCTCTAATCTTGCTCCTCTAATCACTTTCTTCTCAGTGTCCTCCTCTCTTAGTACAGCCCAGTCACTTGCAAGCATAAAACCTTGTGTTATCTTGTACGAAGTCAGAGACACACCTTTCTCTCTCCAAAAAACGCCTGGGCCTTGCTCGCCTGGGTGCGTTCTGTGCACAGCCCAGGTGCGGAGCACACACTGACTGCACACAAGGGACAGCATCACAGGGAGTGGAGCTGTGCACTGGCCCACTCCTCACAGGTCTGCTGCTCTTCCAACAATAGCCTCACTGCAGGGGAACTGGCAGAGGAGCTAAGAGTTACAATCTGTCCCTTGGGCCTCACCAACACAGATGATCTAACTGACTGTGAAACACTGGCTACAACAAAAAAACAAAACAAACTCTGCCCGACATACCCCAAGACACAAAAATATTACTATTCCCTGTTTAAAGACATGGAAACGGAAGCTCAGAGCAAGAAGAAAGCCGCCCATATCACAGAGCCAGCAGGTAGAAAAGCAAGCCTTTGGGCCAGGCAGTCTGCAGAGCACAAGGCGTGTGACGCTATGATACAGCCGCCCAGGGGGACAGACCCAACACTGGTGATATTACCAAATCCATTCACTGATACGGTGCATGTAACACCCACCCTGAGTGATTTTATCTTGAGGCTCACAGGGAGACCCTATTTCTATGTATATCACCAGGGAAGGATGACATTTTTCTTATCAGATAACAGTTTGCAAACTTACAGTTTGCAAGTGCCAACACACTCACACACACGCCATGGGAGCAGCAGTGTGACGAAGGCACAGGCTTTTTCTAATCAGGACGCTGGGGTCAGAGTCCTGGCACAACTCTGAGTTGGAGGCAGGGAGATAATTGTGTGCACAGGACACAAACACTTCCCCAGAAGGGAAATGTGGAAAGATAGATCATTACAATTAAAGTTTGCACTTTCAATGTAATAACTGCTAAACTAGTTTGGAAGGGTAAAAACGCTGCCCTCCCCCCTAAAACAGCCCAAATTCACTTAATATGTATCACTGAACATGTGCAAAGATTGCAGTAAATTGCTTCACAAACGCAAATTATTGCAATCAGCATCTTGTTTTCTAGTTCTAAATTCAAAGGCAAACTATTAACACAAGACTGCTAACTCTTGCTATTATCACATTTGCTATTATCACACATCCTCCTTCTAACAAAACCACATTTCCAGATGGACTGCCAAAATTAGTCAAGTGACTCCTAAGAAAGACAACCAAGACTGACATGCCAGAAATTCATTTAGAAATGAATGCTTTATTTAAATAAAGGAAACAGACACCCAAACACACCTTTCCTAAGGAAATACAAGTTGCTTTATTTACAATTCAACTTGAATCCCAGCGCAGTGAGGCCATTTGCGGGAACAGTGGGACAGCTGGGCTGTTACACTGTCAGCGTACTGACCAGCTCTCAGAGTCCAGAGTGTGATGTGGGCTGGGCCCCATGGGGGATCCTGATAATAAATTCAGCAAAATATTTCAACTCAACCCAGACAAGTTATGAGGGATACAGGAATTCAGGCAAGAGGGTGGGCAGCTCTGTGACACACCTCGTTAGAACAACCAGTTTCAGACTGCTGTGTTTACTCTGCATTTGACAGAAAGAAGACTGATTTTTAAAAATGGATCAACCCCCCAGCAACACAAAACTGAAGCACGTTAGATTACTGCAGTGCAATCTATTAGCAGCCATTCCTGCAGAACGTAATCAGAGTTGTCAGGTCCTCAGACCACAGCTAGCTGCTGTTTCAATCTGTAAAACTCAAGAAGTTCTGGGAAGTACTCCTTGGCATGAGCCCTCCCAAAGTCCACCATTAGCCCCACCAAAGAGCCAGGTAGGCTCCAGTGCTGGGTCGCCTCAGGCCAAACAACCAACAGGGAGGGAACCCCACCCCACCCATCAGCAGACAATCGGATTAAAGTTTTACTGAGCTCTACCCACCAGAGCAACACCCAGCTATACCCACCACCAGTCCCTCCCATCAGGAAGCTTGCACAAGTCTCTTAGATAGCCTCATCCACCAGAAGACAGACAGCAGAAGCAAGAACTACAATTCTGCAGCCTGTGGAATGAAAACCACATTAACAGAAAGATAGACAAGATGAAAATGCAGAGATGTACCAGATGAAGCAACAAGATAAAACCCCAGAAAAACAACTAAATGAAGTGGAGATAGGCAACCTTCCAGAAAAAGAACTCAGAATAAAGATAGTGAAGATGATCCAGGACCTTGGAAAAAGAATGGAGGCAAAGATCAAGAAGACGCAAGAAACGTTTGACAAAGACCTAGAAGAATTAAAGAACAAATACCTAGAAGAATTAAAGAACAAACAAATAGAGATGAACAATACAATAACTGAAATGAAAAATACACTAGAAGGAATCAATAGAATAACTGAGGCAGAAAAAAGGATAAGTGACCTGGAAGACAGAATGGTGGAATTCACTGCCACAGAGCAGAATAAAGAAAAGAGAATGAAAAGAAATGAAGAGAGCCTAAGAGACCTCTGGGACAACATTAAACATACCAACATTCGCATTATACGGGTCCCAGAAGAAGAGAGAGAGAAAGGACCCGAGAAAATATTTGAAGAGATTATACACAAAAACTTTCCTAACATGGGAAAGGAAATAGCCACTCAAGTCCGGGAAGCACAGAGAGTCACAGGCAGGATAAACCAAGGACAGACATGCCAAGACACATAGTAATCAAACTGACAAAAATTAAAGACAAAGAAAAATTATTAAAAGAAAAAAGGGAGGGGCTTTCCTGCTGGCACAGTGGTTGAGAATCCGCCTGCCAATAAAGGGGACGTGGGTTTGAGCCCTGGTCCGGAAAGATCCCACATGCTGCAGAGCAACTAAGCTCGTGCCACAGCTACTGAGCCTGCACTCTAGAGCCTGCGAGCCACAACTACTGAAGCCCAAGTGCCTAGAGCCCATGCTCTGCAACAAGAGAAGCCAGCGCAGTGAGAAGCCTGTGCACCGCAACGAAGAAGAACCCCAGCTCACCACAACTAGAGAAAGTCGGCATGCAGCAATGAAGACGCAATGCAAGCCAAAATAAATAAATAGATAAATAAATTTATTTTTAAAAAAAAGCAACAAGGGAAAAAATGTCAAATAACACACAAGGGAACTCCCATGAGGTTAACAGCTGATCTCTCAGCAGAAACTCTACAAGCCAGAAGAGTGGCACGGTATATTTAAAGTGATGAAAGGGAAGAACCTACAACCAAGATTACTCTACCTGGCAAGGATCTCATTCAGATTCAATGGAGAAGTCAAAAGCTTTACAGAAAAGCAAAAGCTAAGAGAATTCAGCACCACCAAACCAGCTCTACAACAAATGCTAAAGGAACTTCTCTAAGTGGGAAACACAAAAGAAAAGGATCTACAAAAACAAACCCAAAACAATTAAGAAAATAGTAATAGGAACATACATATTGATAATCACCTCAAATGTGAATGGATTAAATGCTCCAACCAAAAGACACAGGCTCGCTGAATGGATACAAAAAAAAAACCTCCATATGTATGCTGTCTACAAGAGAGCCACTTCAGACCTAGGGACACATACAGACTGAAAGTGAGGGGATGGAAAAAGATATTACATGCAAATGGAAATCAAAAGAAAACTGGAGTAGCAATACTCATATCAGATAAAACAGACTTTAAAGAATGTTACAAGAGACAAGAAAGGACACTACATAATGATGAAGGGATCAATCCAAGAAGAAGCTATAATGATTATAAATATATATGCACCCAACACAGGAACACCTCAATACGTAAGGCAAATGCTAACAGCTGTAAAAGAGGAAATCAACAGTAACACAATAATAGTGGGGGACGACTTTAACACCTCACTTACACCAATGGACAGATCATCCAAACAGAAAATTAATAAGGAAACACAAGCTTTAAGTGACACAACAGACCAGATAGATTTGATATTTATAGGACATTCCAACCGAAAACAGCAGATTACACTTTCTTCTCAAGTGTACACAGAACATTCTCCAGGATAGATCACATCTTGGGTCACAAACCAAGCCTCAGTAAATTTAAGAAAACTGAAATCGTATCAAGCATCTTTTCTGACCACAATGCTATGAGATTAGAAATCAATTACAGGGGCAAAAAACGTAAAAAACACAAACACATGGAGGCTAAACAATACATTACTAAATAACCAAGAGATCACTGAATATGATCATCTCAATAGATGCAGAAAAAGCTTTTGACAAAATGCAACACCCATTTATGATAAAAAAACTCTCCAGAAAGTAGGCACAGAGGGAACCTTCCTCAACATGATAAAGGCCATATATAACAAACCCATAGCAAACATCATTCTCAATGGTGAAAAACTGAAAGCATTTCTTCTAAGATCAGGAACAAGACAAGGATGTCCACTCTCGCCACTATTATTCAACACAGTTTTGGAAGTCCTAGCCATGGCAATCAGAGAAGAAAAAGAAATAAAAGGAACACAAATTGGAAAAGAAGAAGCAAAACTGTCACTGTTTGCAGATGACATGATACTATACATAGTTAATCCTAAAGATGCCACCAGCAAACTACTAGAGCTAATCAATGAATTTGGTAAAGTTGCAGGATATAAAATTAATTCACAGAAATTTCTGGCATTCCTATACACTAACAATGAAAGATCAGAAAGAAAAATAAAGGAAACAATCCCATTCACGATTGCAACAAAAAGAACAAAATACCTAGGAATAAACCTACCTAAGGAGGTAAAAGACCTGTACTCAGAAAACTATAAAACACTGATGAAAGAAATCAAAGATGACACAAACAGATGGAGAGATATACCATGTTCTTGGATTGGAAGAATCAATATTGTGAAAATGACTCCACTACCCAAAGCAATCTACAGATTTGATGCAATCCTTATCAAATTACCAATGGCATTTTTTACAGAACTACAAAAAAAAAATCTTAAAATTTGTACAGAAACACAAAAGACCCCAAATAGCCAAAGGAATCTTGAGGGAAAAAAATGGAGCTGGAGGAATCAGGCTCCCTTACTTCAGACTCTACTACAAAACTACAGTAATCAAGACAACATAGTACTGGCACAAAAACAGAAATACAGACCAATGGAACAGGATAGAAAGCCCAGAGATAAACCCACATATCTACGGTCAACTAATCTATGACAAAGGAGACAAGGATATACAATGGAGAAAAGACACTCTCTTCAATAAGTGGTGCTGGGAAAACTGGACAGCTACATGTAAAAGAATGAAATTAGAACACTCCCTAACACCATACACAAAAATAAACTCAAAATGGATTAAAGACCTAAATGTAAGACGAGACATTATAAAACTCTCAGAGGAAAATATAGGAAGAACACTCTGACATAAATCGCAGCAAGATCTTTTTTGACCCACATCCTAGAGTAGTGGAAATAAAAACAAAAATAAACAAATGGGACCTAATGAAACTTAAAAGCTTTTGCACAGCAAAGGAACCTATAAACAAGACAAAAAGACGACCCTCAGAATGGGAGAAAATATTTGCAAACGAATCAATGGAGGAAGAATTAATCTCCAAAACATGTAAACAGCTCATGCAGCTCAATATTAAAAAAGCAAACAACCCAATGCAAAAATGGGCAGAAGACCTAAATAGACATTTCTCCAAAGAAGACATACAGATGGCCAAGAGGCACATGAAAAGCTGCTCAACATCACTAATCATTAGAGAAAGGCAAATCAAAACCACAGTGAGGTATCACCTCACACCGGTTAGAATGGGCATCATCAGAAAATCTACAAAGAACAAATGCTGGAGAGGGTGTGGAGAAAAGGGAACCCTCTTGCACTGTTGGTGGGAATGTAAATTGATACAGCCACTATGGAGAACAGTATAGAGGTTCCTTAAAAAACTAAAAATAGAATTACCATATGACCCAGCAGTCCCACTACCAGGCATATACCCAGAGAGAACCATAATTCAAAAAGACACATGCACTCCAATGTTCCTTGCAGCACTATTTACAATAGCCAAGACATGGAAGCAACCTAAATGCGTATCAACAGACGAATGGATAAAGAAGATGTGGTACAGTTATACAATGGAATATTACTCAGCCATAAAAAAGGAATGAAATTGGATCATTTGTAGAAATGTGGATGGATGTAGAGACTGTCATACAGAGTGAAGTCAGTCAGAAAGAGAAAAACAAATATTGTATATTAACGCATATATGTAGAATCTAGAAAAAATGGTACAGATGGTACAGAAAAATGGTACAGAACTATTTTGCAAGGCAGAAATAGAGACATAGATGTAGAGAACAAACGATGTAGACAACAAGGGAGGGAGGAGGGGATGAACTGGGAGACTGGGATTGACATATATACACCAATATGAATAAAATAGATAACTAATAAAAACCTGTTATATAAAAAATAAAATAAAAATTTTAAAAATGTGTATCAACCCCCAGCAACACATAACTGAAGCAGATTAGATTACTGCAGTGCATTCTATTAGCAGCCATTCCTGCAGAATGTAATTATCAGAGTTGTCAGGTCCTCGGACCACAACTAGCTGCTTTGTTTCAATCTGGAAAACTCAAGGCAGCAATTTTCATCTATGACTGAGAGGGTCATATGCTCAAAACCAAGGTGAGCTGAGGATAGGAAATGAATCAGATTCTCCATGCCAAAAAGAGGCTCAGGCCGAATGGAGACGCTCTAGAATTCCTACTCCCTGGCAGAAACAGTAGCCATAGAAGTCCTTTCCAGAAGGAAAAACAAGCTCTTGTATCTGATGGCACCTTGAACACACACACACTTAGGAAACAGAAAAGCCACTTACCACTGGCCGGCTTTAAAAGAAAAGTCTTTATCAGCTACAAGCAGGCGGAGCCTCTTCACAGATGGGGACTCATCAGCTGCTCCACACACCTTAGCTGCTGACACCACCTGGAGCCAAAAGACCACAGTGGCTGAGGTTAGGTGCACACAACTCAGGAACAAACTGTGGCTTTCTGCTAGGTAGGTTTTTGGGTTTTTTTAAAAATCTACAAAGATGTGGGTTTTGAAAATTGCAAAACAAAGTAAAGCACACTTTGCTTTAGAATTCTGCCTACCACCAGGTGAACAAATTTTAATTATTTTGGGAGAATTTTATTCTGCATACAAAACTCACCTCTGAGAGGGACCGTTTAACAAGCGTGTATTTGTGGAGCGTGCAGTGTGTGCCACGCACGAGGCTGGGTGCTCTGGGGAAGAGCCGGGGCACCGGAGCCCCATGCAGCCCTGCCTGGAGCCTGACTGCTCTGTCAGCGCTATGCACGTAAATGAGACCCACCGTCAGCCACAAGCCTGTGTTTGTTCTGAGCCCTCCAGAAGCCCACGCCAAGCTGACTTCAGAAATTAAAAGCCAAGCACTTAGAAACTTTTTTTTATTTTAAGCAATTTTCACAGAGTAAGTTGTGTGCCTGTTTAATCTAATGACAGACAACAAATTGGGTTTGTACTCCTTGTGCCTTTGTTTTCTTCATTTATTTTTTCTAATTCATTATTTATTATATTTTACAAGATATAAAGAGTTCACAACCTTCAAACAACAAAAACAGCCCTTTGCCACAGATCGTTGGACAAACACTATTTTAAACGATGTATCTGATTTCCAGAAAATCCTAAAAAGGTCTGAGTCAGGTACTCTTCAGTTCAGTGACATCCATGCCTCCAACACCCCTCAAATTCCAAATGCCTCTACTTCCTACATTCCTTGTTTCTTCCGCCTGTGGGTTTCTCTTCCTCCCAAACCTGGGATTTCTTCACAACAGGGCTGAAAAGACAATATGACTCTTTCCTCCACCTACTGCCCTTCAGCTCCACTTCTGGCAGCAAATCAAATCAGTAGCAGGTGACCAAACACAGTCCTTCTCCTTGACTGTGTTACCTTCACAGCTCCATTAGGGGGCGCCTTGGGAATCTGTCGAGGTCAGTGAGCCTCCCACCCTAATGCTAGCTCCCCTAGCCCCTTTTTTCCAATAGGACCAAGTCAAGTCAAACTATCAGTGGGAGACAATTCTTAAAAATCCACGGGAAAATTCTCCAGATAATGATGGTCTCCCTCGCCACCTCAACAAACCTCTTAAAATGTTCTCCCTTTCTCTTGCTCCTGTAAAATCCCCTGCCTCTCTTTCTCTGTATTTTTGCCAGTCCTCTCTCTCCTCCTCTCCCTGAGAGCAAGTGGGGTGAATATCCCCTCTGGAGCCTCTGAGCCTGGCCCCACCCCCGCCCTGCATGAAACGCTACTTCACCAGCTCCCACCAGCCTCTCCTCCAGGTTCAACCTGCTCCTCTAGACCCCCTGACTCATCAGACATGATGTCTAATGCTAACTGGTCATCCTCAACAATTCAGCAGCAAAGAGGAAGCAGCAGAGTACGGCTTTTAACAGCACAGGCTCTACAGCTAGACTGCTTGGTATTGAAGCCTGGTGCCACCACTTACCAGCTGTGTGACCCTGGCCACACGTGTGACCCTAGGCCGCCTCAGCTGGGAGATGAGAATAACAGCACCTGTACCTCACAGAGTTGGTGGGAAGATTAAAGGAGACAACATATGCAAAGCACACATAACGCTGCTGGCCCACAGTAAGTGCTCCTTAAGTGTCTGTTTTTATGTATCTTATTGCATTAATTATAATGAATTTATCAGTATTTATTCATTATTACAAGAAATCTCACACTTTATCCATTTACGATCGCACATGCCACCTCACCAGTGCCGCCATGCAGGGACTCGCAGACCAAGCGCCGCACACCCCGGGGAGCTGTTCTCATGGACAACAGTACACACTATAAAGCATGGTGGTCTTGGTACCACAGCCCATTCATTGTTTTGCTAGAACAAACCTAAAAGCCATACCGTCTTTAAAAGCTATTCTGGAAATCTTGCCTTTAACACTGGCCTCTACTTATACTTCTTCATCCAACAGAACCTTCCCTGCTCCCTTGATGCTCTCTGCACCCATGGGAAACCTGGCTTCTGCTCTCCTGTGACTTCTCCCAAGCTTGGTGGATGTCTTGCCGAACAACCAAACTCAACATCCAGTCCCAGTTCTCAGCCTCCCTTCCAAGCGTCCCTGGTCTCTCTGAATTTGATGCTTCCTACTTCCTTTCCATCCTGAAGCACCCTCCTTGCCTGGGACGGCTGACACTGAACTCTCCCGACCCCCTCCTGCCTCTCTGACCTGGTCCTCCTGCCCCTTCTCCGCCCCTCCTCCCACTTCCTTACCAGGCGCTTCCTCTGAGCTGCCTCACTCCTGCGCCCTCTTCACCTCCGGGCTGAGGGCCTCAAGCACTCCCAAAGCTACAACCCTCCACCCCAATTCACTGTTACTTCTCTGCCAATCACAGGCTCACATCTACATGCCCCTGTAAAAACAGTCAACGTCTGAGGAGCATTTATCTCAGGTGTACGCCAGGTGCTAAGCTAAATGTTTTATGTGCATTAATTCATTCAGCTAATATGAATAACCATATTCTATCCCGAGAGACAGTATTGTTACCCTCCATTCTGCAGATGAGGAAGTGGAAAGGTTCAGTAACTTGCTCCAGATCACTCAGGAATGGCCGTGTCGGGATTCACACCCAGGTCTGCTTGGCCCTTGACCACCTGAAAGTCCTGATCCAATGGCAAACGCACTGATGTGCACAACTAAACCCAGCATATTCATTCCTTCCACAAACCTTTCTTGAACTTGGTGCCTGGCGCTGGAGGCGCAGAGGTGGAGAAGGCTGCTCCTGCCCTCAGAGGGCCCCGCAAAAGCAGCCGCCTTTCACGATCAAGGTTTCAGGCCAAGGTTTCAATTCTGGATCGACCTTGGAGTCAGTAAGTCAAATCCATGATCTACTGGTACCTGCGCACACAGTCTTGGTTCATCGCTAACACAGGCCAGTTCCACGAATTCAGCTCACGCCTCTTCCTCCCCTTGCTCGCCCACCACCATCCTAAGCCAAGAACTCTGCTCTTCTCGCTTGAGTTTCTGCCTCAGCCTCCTTCTTATCTCTCTCAAAACAGACAACAGGCGAATATTCCTCATGTTCTGACCTCACCGAGTTACTCACCAGCTCAAAACCCTCCAAGGTCTCCCTAACTCTCAACTACAAACAAAATGCTCAGAGGCCTTGGTAACTCATGCCAGCCTGAGCTCCTCCTGGTTTACCAGCCAAACTGGACGACTTGCCAGTCCTTAAAGGCAACTGACACCTGCCTCCCTCTCAAAGCCCTGCTGAGGTCTCTGGGCAGGCACCCGCCCTCAGTCCTGTCACCCTCCCACCCAGGCCCCCGGGCCCTGCTCAAACACCACCCCTCACTCAGATCCTCCCTCTCCTCTCCATCCTCTCAACTCTGCCAATAAAATTTTTCCGCCTGTCTTATCATACTTAGCACATTTAATGTAAATATAAATACTCATGAACAGATCTTTTCCACACACAGACCACAAGCCTCCTGAGGTCACGTACTGGATAGAATTTCCATCTAGGTCACTTCCCTGCCTCAAGCATGGGGCCAAACACATAGTTAAGATTCAGTAAATATCTGCAGAATGAACGAAAACTCTAACTTAAAGTGACTTAAAATTGGTTTCCAAAACAAAGGTTAGTAGAAATTCAGGAGTTATTTGTTGTTCAAAAAAACAAAAAAACGAAAAGAAAAGAAAAGAAAAGAAAAAAAAAGCAAGTGGGGGACCACTAAAGAAAATCTAAATTCATGTTCAAAACTGTGGAAAAGTCAGGGAAGGCAGGGATTTCTTCAGTAGAATAGGAATCTTCCTTTGTTTGCCACACACTCTATTTTAAGTATCTTATTACAAAGTAATAATCAGCAGAGGACTCTCATGACATTATTACTCTTATTTTTTTAGGTTTACAAAAAAGAAACATTTGTTTTTGTAAAGTCATTATTTTCTTTCAATACAATAATCTGCAAAAACACAGCCAAGAGCTAGATTATTTCATTTGTAACAGTTTAATGGGCATCTGTCAGATTCATTAAAAGCTAGATATGTATAAGCTTTAAACACATCCCAAAGAGTCACCTGGTCACAGGGAAATGACATTCATAATCACAGGGGAGGTGGGGAAAGGCACAGAGAATTTCAGCTGAAACATGAGCATGCTTGACCAACAAATGCTAGACTACATAAAATGAATTCAACAATCATCTGCCAATGTCCAAATAAATTCAATTAAGAAGGGAAAGAAGTTATACTTCCCATTGAAAAAGTTCTGTTTTCATCTGGATAGCCCCCATGACCAAAAATGATCCCAGATGCTTTATGCCTACTGGTATTAATACAAAAGGCAACATACCTGTTGCTATTAGTCCAAATAATCTGGGCAAAACTGCTATAACTGGTCACACAAAATACCTTTGCACAATTCATGATTTTTAAAGACATGCCTCCCTCTTAACACCTTATTTTCTTAATATAAATACTGTTTACTATACAAAGATTTCTAGCAATGGGGATTAAAAACATTAGCAAAATCTTTTTGAAGGCCGTGTCTTTTATTTTATTCTGAAGCTATTTCATATAATTAAGCCATGATTATGGCTCTGGTTATATGCCATTCTTTCTCTACTTTTAGTGAATAAGCAAAACATGATGGAGAAACTGTATGTTTTAACATTTGTACTTGTTCTCAATGGATCAAAAGATTTCGCAACTGAAACCTCAACTAGCCATGTCCTAAGTTAAAACACATGGCAGGAAATGAAGTTTTCCATAAAATAACATCTAGACTCTTCTACTGTTCAGTAAAATAACAATACATTTGCCAACTTTTACTAGCACACTTTTTTAATGCTTTGTCAGAGTCAGCATCTAAAAGGAAATGCCATCATGCTGACTGAAAGGGTTTTATGGACGATATTTTGATGTTACTGCTGCTACAAAAGTCTCTGTTCAGGAAATGGGCCTTTCTCTGGGAAACCTGGCCGCCTTTCCCTGTTCACTCCCATTCATTCATTTGCTGGCTTAAAAATTTAGACAAAGTCAGTAGTAGAGACGACCTGAAACAAAAACACAGGTGGGGCACAGAGCATTT
This sequence comes from Aethalodelphis obliquidens, assembly GCF_003676395.1. Classification (NCBI taxonomy): domain Eukaryota; kingdom Metazoa; phylum Chordata; class Mammalia; order Artiodactyla; family Delphinidae; genus Aethalodelphis; species Aethalodelphis obliquidens. The sequence continues at coordinate 9,896,313 of NW_020838000.1, forward strand.
CAGAGGTGAAGGAAAATGTAGTCATCATCCAGAATAGTGTGTCATCTTACACATAAGGACACCAAGGCCCAGAGACATGATTTTAACTGTGGCTGAACACCAATCTGATGAGTAGGAATCTGATTAAAAGAAAATGGTTTTACTGAAGTAAATTACTGACAAGGAAAGACCACACAATTCTGTCAACTGTATAACCTCTTCAACGGTGTGTGCCGTCAACACCACGGCCTGCTGTGACAATGTGCTCTCCCTGCTCCTCCCAAACACTCACCCATCCACCTGGGCTGAGTCTGCTCTCTGCCCCCTCAAGCCTTCACTCTCTCATGCATCACTCCCCGCTCCCCTGTCTCCATGACAACACACTCGCGTTCGGGTCTGCCGCCTCACATAAGGACACCGGCAGCAAACGCCTACACACAGCGCTCACCACCGGCTAGCCACTCCACGTACAGCATTCATTCCATCGTCACAACAACCCGAAGAGGTGGGTATTGCTATCATCCCCATTTTATATGTGAGAAAACTGAGGTCCCAGAGCTAGTAAGTGGCAAAGCCGAGATTTGAATCCAGGCACTTGACCACTGTGCTTTGCTGCTTCTCAAAACATAACAATTAAAACAAGCCTCTCCCTTAACCCAGCTGTTACCCCATTTCTCTGCTACCATCCACATAAAAAATTTCAGAGGGATACATGGTCCTGGCTCCACTTCCCTATTTCCCACCCTCTCCCCAACACATCCATCAGGCGTTCACGCTCAGCGATGCACTGAACTGAAGCCAGCCACTCCGGTGGCCCACTATCCACTCTGCTATATCCAGTGATGGCCTCTCAGCAAACTTCCACGTGGTTGGCTGCTCCCTCCCGGAAACACTTTTCCTCCTGGCTTCACCAACACGTGCTGATCGCCCGCCTGCCTGGTCAGCCCCTGCTTCCCCATCTCCTCCGCTGGCCCTTCCTCTCCTGCTTGACCTCTAGATGTTGACATGCCCCAGGCTGAGTGCCGGGCCCTCTCCCTCTCCTCTCTATGTGGCTTAAACTTTTCATCTCCAGCAGTGAACTCCAATCTCGTATACCCAACTGCTGACTTCAATTTCCATTTCAAACAAAACATCCAACATAGAACTCTTTTATCTCTCAAAGTTTCTTCCTTTTTATTATGGAAAACATCAAACATACACAAAACTAGTAAAAATAATATAATGAATCTCCATGTAGCCATGACCCACATTGAACAGCTGATGTGAGGTGACAAAGCTCATGGCTGATCTTGTCTCATCTGTAACTCCATCTACCTCCCACCCCAGATTATCCCCAAACTGAGCTCTTTATCCCCCTCCTCCAAACTTGTTCTTCTCTATTTTAGTAAATATGTGCCACCACCATCATCTACCCCGATGATTCAAATCCCAAACTAGAAGTCTCTTGGTCTCCTGTCCTCTCACTAGCTGTACGCCCCCCGCCCCACCTGTGAATCCCATCAGCCCCACCCACAACCCCACCACGCTACCCTAAGCCACCGTCATCTCTCCGCGGACTATGTCAGTAGCCTCCAACTTGGTGTCAAAGCACCGCAGAAGCCCAGAGCTCTACCGAGCCAATAGATGACCCACTTACAATGTAAACCACACGTCATTTCCCTGCTTTAAACCTTCTGTCGCCCTGAGAATAAAACCCCAACTCCTTGTCCAAGGCCACAGCAGTTTCCTGTTGGGAGCCAAGAAGTTTTCGCCATTAGAAGATGGCCGACACCCT
>NW_020838000.1:9898075-9910595 GCF_003676395.1 Aethalodelphis obliquidens
TTTGTCCTGCTGGTCGGGACTCCCGGGGACGCCCGGGGCCGTACACAGTTTCCATGACCTGGGCCCTCCTACCTCTCATCTATCACCTTCTCTGAACACGCGGTGCTCGTTCCTGCCTCAAAGTCTCCGCACTCTCCAGTCCCTCTGCCAGGAATGCTGTGCACTAGGCTGGCTGGCTTTCCTCCTTATTCGAGTCTCAGCCCAAACGTTACAAACCAATAGGAAATAACGCTCCCAACACCCATGACCCCATTACCCTGTTTTATTTCCTTCACAGTGTTTATCACATCTGACATTTCTGGTTTACCAGCCCCACATACCTCAGGGGCTTTACCTGCCTCATGCACTGCTGTATTCCCCACACCTGGAATGGGGCTAGGTTATAGCAGGCACTCAATGCATGTCTGTTTCATTTGATTGGATCCCCTAAGGGAAAAATGGAAAAGAGCCACCTCTTAGATTACTTAATTTGTTGAAAAAAAGGGTGTCCGTGAAAAGCAATGACACTATATATTTTAGACACTAACAAGTTAAGTTCTGGGTCTAGTTAAGAAGTACCAGGTGAGGGAAGTTCTCATTTTCACAGGCCTTATCTGCATATCATCACTGTCCCTACTTTACAAAGGGACTCTCCAAGGCAGTACAGGTAATCAGCCACAGAAGAGGTGTCGAGTGAAAAAAGATACACAACCTAAAAGTTGAGAATTATACTTTATTCTGTGGACTTACTGCAGACTTAAGTCTAGGATACAGCCTCTCAGATAGCTCTGAGATACTGGTCCAAATAGGTAAGGGAGGAGCCAGGATATATAGGAGTTTCTGCAAAAACCCAGGTAATCGACCATCAAAAGATTACTGCTAGGGCTTCCCTGGTGGCGCAGTGGTTGAGAGTCCGCCTGCCGATGCAGGGCACACGGGTTCGTGCCCCGGTCCGGGAGGATCCCACATGCCGCGGAGTGGCTGGGCCCGTGAGCCACGGCCGCTAGGCCTGCGCGTCCGGAGCCCATGCTCCACGACAGGAGAGGCCACAACAGTGGGAGGCCCGCATACCGCAAAAAAAAAAAAAAAAGATTACTGCTAATTAAAGAAAAAACAGACATCTCGAGTTAATGAATTTAGTGCTTCTCTACGTATGGGAAGATGCAAGAGTCTGAGCTTACTGAAATCATTCCTTTGATATGCACCTTGGCTATCTAGGGCCAGTATCCTGCTTTTCTCCATCCTGAATCCCCTCAGTGTGCACCATGGGGGATGGTGGCTACAGTGGCTGATGGCTTGATGGCCCCAATATCCTTTGTTTACTGAAATGGGCAGGCGACATTCTTTGTCCACAGTGGGAGTAACACTTGTTTATTCTACTCAGTGAAACAGGTACTGAGTGCCTATGTCATGTCAGCACTATGCCAGGTTCTGTGGCTACAGTGGCTTCCCTCTTCGTAGGCCTCCACTCACAGCAGGGTGCTGGGTACCTGAGGAGCTGGAGGCCAGCTGCCAGGGCCATCAGACTGCACCCCCCTGGGAGATTCTCCAAGAGACTGGGGCCCACCCCCCCACAAGCCCCCAGCAGCCTCTAGGTGCCTGAGGTCTCCCCACCACTCTCTGCTCTGTCAGAGCTGACAGTGCCGTGAATGCCAAGTACTGTTCATCTCAATCTGGATAATCTCTAAAAGGTTCTCTGACCATCAGTCAAAGCAAATTAGCTGTCCAACTGCTGGGAAACAGTCCATATTAAAAAAATGCCCCCCCACCTCCCAACTTGAAGAAGGCCGCTCCAGCACACAACCTTTCCCAAATGTACAGGTGATGACTAGCAGAGAAGTGTTAAGAGTTAAACTCAGAACACGATCCAGCTCTCCAACTAAGCAGCCTATTCCACTCAAATCCAAGCCTCAGCAAAACCCAAAGTCAAGCAGATTCTCGGCACTCAATAACCAGCAATGGGACTTACAGGATCCCCAAATGTCTCTGACTCAGAAGCCCAGTCATTTGGTTTTATTGTGTCAGTAGTAACTCCCACGTTTGTTATGCCCAGTAATACTAAGTGAAGTTTTGATCTGGAACAGAGAAATGGCTGTGTGAAATTTACCTCCCATTTTGTTGCTCAATTGAACTTTGTCTAAATCAAGTGTCACGATCCTCTGCTATATTAGAAAGAAAGACCAACTTGATAACAAAGATCTGAGTTCAAGGGCTGAGTTCTCCATTTACTTGAACAAGTCCTTTAAACTTAGGCCAACAATGTAATTTATCACCCAAAACAGGGCCCTTGTGAAGGTGAAAAGGGGGTGCTACTGACAATTATACCAGAGGAAGAGTTATAAGCCAGGACTACCCCAGGCAAACAGAAAGCAGGGTCATCCTATCTAAATCTCTGAAACCTTACTTTCCTCACCTGTGCAATGGGGATAAGCACCAGGGTGGCTGTGAGAATCAAATAACAACTTATTGTCTAATCGAGGGCTTTGTAAACAACAGGCAACAATACACATAAGGCATTTGTAGGATAAGGCATAGGCTTCTAAAAGAAGTACACTAGTACAATTAAAAAAGTATTAATCCCAAGGAGGAACGTACCTAGACACACAGTAATCAAACTGGCAAAAATTAAAGACAAAGAGAAAATATTAAAAGCAATAAGGGAAAAGCAACAAATAAGATACAAGGGAATCCCCATAAGACTATCAGCTGATCTTTCAGCAGAAATGCCGCAGGCCAGAAGGGAGTGATGTAATATATTTAAAGTGATGAAAGGGAAAAACCTACAATCAAGAATACGCTGCCCAGCAAGGCTTTCATCAGATCTGATGGAGAAATCAAAAGTTTACAAACAAGCAAAGCTAAAAGAATTCAGCACCACCAAACCAGCTTTATAACAAATACTGCAGGAATTTCTCTAAGTGGAAAAGAAAAGGCCACAACTAGAAACAAGAAAATTATGAAAGAGGAAAGCTCACTGGTAAAGGCAAACATATAGTAAGAGTAGGAAATCATCCACACACAAATATGGTATCAAAACCAGTTATCATGAGGAGGAGAGTACAAGGGCAGGATATATGAAATGCATTTGAAATTAAGAGACCAGCAATTTAAAACAATCATGTATATATACAGACTGCTATATCAAAACCTTATGGTAACCACAAACGAAAAATCTGTAATAGATATATACATGAAAAAGAAAAAGGAATCCAAAAACAACACGAAAGATAATCAATCACACGAGAAGAGAACAAAAGAGGAAAGGAAGAAAAAAGGCCTAATAAAACAAATCCAAAATTAATAAAATGGCAATAAGAACATACATATGGATAATTACCTTAAAAGTAAACAGATTAAATGCTCCAATCAAAAGACACAGACTGGCTGAATGGATACAGAAACAAGGCCCATATATATGCTGTCTACAAGAGACCCACTTCAGATCTAGAGACACATACAGACTGAAAGTGAGGGGATGGAGAAAGGTATTCCATGCGAATGGAAATCAAAAGAAAGCTGGAGTAGCAATATTCATATCAGACAAAATAGACTTTTAAATAAAGACTGTTACAAGAGACAAAGAAATATACTACATAATGATCAAGGGATCAATCCAAGAAGAAGATATAACAATTGTAAATATATATGCACCCAACACACGAGCACCTCAATATATAAGGCAAATGTTAACAGAAATAAAAGAAACTGACAGTCACATAATAATAGTGGGAGACTTTAACACCCCACTTACATCAATGGACAGATCAACCAGACAGAAAATCAATAAGGGAACACAGGCCTTAAATGACACATTAGACCAGACGGACTTAATTGATATCTACAGAGCATTCCATCTGAAAGCAGCAGAATACACATTCTTTTCAAGCGCATATGGAACATTCTCCAGGACAGATCACATGCTGGGCCACAAAGCAAGCCTCAGTAAATTTAAGAAAACTGAAATCATGTCAAGTATCTTTTCCAACCACAATGCTATGGGATTAGAAATCAACAAGAAAAAACTGCAAAAAACATAAACATGTGGAGGCTAAACAATATGCTACTAAACAACCAACAGATCACTGAAGAAATCAAAGAGGAAATAAAAAAATACCTAAACACAAATGAAAACAAAAACATGATGATCCAAAACCTGTGGGACATAGCAAAAGCCATTCTGAAAGGGAAGTTTATAGCAATACAAGCTTCCCTCAGGAAACAAGAAAAGTCTCAAACAACCTAACCTTACACCTAAAGCAACTAGAGAAAGAACAAAACACCAAGAAGGAAAGAAATCATAAAGAGCAGAGCAGAAATAAATGAAATAGAGACTAAGAAAACAGAAAAGATCAATGAAATTAAAAGCTGCTTCTTTGAAAAGATAAACAAAATTCATAAACCTTTAGCAAGACACATCAAGAAAAAAAGGGAGAGGGCCCAAATCAAACTTTGAAACAAAAAAGGAGAATTTACAACAGACACCACAGAAATACAAAGGATCACATGAGACTACTACAAGCAACTACATGCCAATAAAATGGACAACCTAGAAGAAATGGACAAATTCTTAAAAAGGTACAATCTCCCAAGACTGAACCAGAAACAGAAAATATGAACAGATCAATTACAAGTACTGAAATTGAATCTATGATTTAAAAACTCCAGAACACAAAAGTCCAGGACCAGATGGCTTCACAGGCGAATTCTATCAGATATTTAGAGAAGAGGTCCAAGAGGGAGGGGATATATGTATACATATATCTGATTCACTTCACTGTACAGCAGAAACCAACACAACATTGTAAAGCAATTATACGCCAATAAAAAAATTAAATTAAATTAAAATAGGGAAGAGTTAACACCTATCCTTCTGAAACTATTCCAAACAAACTGCAGAGGAAGAAACACTTCCAAACTCATTCTATGAAGCCACCATCACTCTGCTACCAAAACCAGACAAAGATACCACAAAAAAAGAAAATTACAGGTCAATATCACTGATGAATAGAGATGCAGAAATCCTCAACAAAATATTAGCAAACCAAATCCAACAATATATTAAAAGGATCATAAACCATGACCAAGTGGGATTTATCCCAGGGATGCAAGGATTCTTCAATATAGGCACATTAATCAGTGTGATACACCATATTAACAAACTGAAGAATAAAAACAATATGATCATCTCATTAGATGCAGAAAAAGCTTTTGATAAAATTCAACATCTATTTATGATAAAAAACTCTCCAGAAAGTGGGCATAGAGGGAATCTACCTCAACATAATAAAGGCCATATACGACAAACCCACAGCAAACGTACTCAACAGTGAAAAACTAAAAGCATTTCCTCCAAGATCAGGAACAAGACAAGGATGTCCACTCTTGCCACTTTTTTTTTTGCGGTACGCGGGCCTCTCACTGCTGCGGCCTCTCCCGTTGCAGAGCACAGGCTCCGGATGCGCAGGCTCAGCGGCCATGGCTCACGGGCCCAGCCGCTCTGCGCCATGTGGGATCTTCCCAGACCGGGGCACGAACTCGTGTCCCCCGCATCGGCAGGCAGACTCTCAACCACTGCGCCACCAGGGAAGCCCCACTCTTGCCACTTTTATTCAACATAGTTTTGTAAGTCCTAGCCACAGCATCACAGTCAAATGTCATTCAGTTCAGAGCTCAGTTTCCCTCATCAGCAGGACTCCAGACAGCTTACAGTTACAGCCCCAAGTAAGAGATATTAACATCATAATATGGTCATTCAGTAAATTCTCCAGAGGGAACCCCAGGCCTAGTAAAGAAAGGACACTTCCGGGTGGGTGAGAGCTCCATTCTGGACCCACTCCAGGAAGCAGCAGGGTCCTTTGGCCTAGGAATCAGAGACCTGGAGCTTCCCTCTGGCCCCAGGCTCTGCTGCCTCTGCTGTAACATGGAGATGCCAAGCTATCCTTAGGCTGCCTCACAGGCTGGAACTGAAGGGCAAATGACGCATGGGGAGTTTTGTGCGGTATGCTAGCCGTACAAAGGGAAGGCAGGGTCTGCAGACAAGAGAGGAGAAAGTGGTCTGGCCTGACCAGAGGTGCTGGTCATTTCCAGAAGTCCAAGCTGAGCGCCTGTTCCATGGCTAGGACCTGCACTCTGGAGGGATGCAGGTGAGCCCCTGATGACCTTACACCACTAAGGACGTGGTTCCAGGCACCACCTGGCTTATCCAGCTCCACCCCCCAGCACCCCACTCTCATTCTGTGTGGTAGAGGAGCAGAAATGAGAAACAGAGAAGGAGGGGAGGTGCAACTGGAAAATCTCCCACCTAGCTGATACCATGACTGGACTTACCCTGTAATTCTCTGACTTCCAGGCATTACAACTCTCAACTGCTCAATCACACTACTGGAGTTTCCATTAACTTTCTGTGCAGTTTTCTTAAACTTGGCTCAAAATAACCCCTCAGAAGTCTCAGAAATTCTGTCCTGTAAAATTTGAATTCAGGAATTGGCAAATTACAATCGACCCACAGGCCAAATCTGAGTGTTCTGGTGAATGCCGTCTTGTTGGAACACAGCCACAACAATCTGTTTACATGTTGCCTAGGGCTATCTTCACACTACAAAGGCAGAGTTTTGTAGTTGTAACTGAGACAGGGTGGCCCTGGAAGCCTAACATACTATCTGGCTCCTTATGAAAAGTTTGCCAAACCCAACTCGTAATTCTACCTGCCTCAAAATACAACAGAAGAGAGTACAGTCCAAACCTGTTAAATAAACTGCTTTTTCTTCAAAGCTGGCAAGGTTTCACTTTAAAAAAAAAAATTCTAACAAATCTCACTTTTACAGAGTCAGCATTTTTGCGTGTTGAACAAACCAAAAAAAAGCGTTTTCAGATTTATCATCAGCGGGAAAAGCATATTTTCCCACACAGCCATAAATCTATTATGCTGAACTACTTTACATAAACTCCTCAAAAACACATTGGCTTAAAGCTGAATCCACAAACACACCACTCTTGGCCCCAAAGCAATTTTCTGAAAGTAGAATAAGCTTGAGGGTGGGGCCTAAATAATACTCTTTTACATTAAAGTATATTCTATTATTAACACTAAAAATTAAACTACTGCGACAATGCAATTTCTGACCATGTTTATAGAAGTGTATAATCCTTCCTTATATGAAATAGTTTTCTAACTGTTAGTTTAAATACACTTACAAAACTAAGCTAAGTATTTTCAAATACGTGAAGAATCATTCAAAAGCAAAATCAAATATCCAACTGACACTTTTAAAAGAAAATGGGGTTACTCACAGAGATAAAGGGTGAGGATCCTTTATTTCCCAGCCCTCGACACCCCTTTGGGTTGGTGGATTAGCCCTTCTATGGTCTGAATATGGAGGAAAACATCTGCACATGGGAAGGGGTAACAGGAGCTCGTCCACCTTCCTTTCTCAGATGTTAGTGCTTTCTCCCTTTTGATGAAATAGGAAGTTGTTCTAAAGTAGGGATAAGAACAAGGACTTTGAGACATGGTGCCAAAAAAAAAAAAAAGAAAGAAAGAAAGAAAAAGCAAGCTACTCGTAAAATGTAGGCTCTAAAAGAAGTTCTATCCCTAAAATATAACCTTAAACCTTAAACCTTATGCCTGTGAGGATAGTTCCCTCCATTGCTGCTATACTTCCTTCATCAAAAACAAATCCATCAGGACTTCACTGGTGGTGCAGTGGTTAAGAATCTGCCTGCCAATTCAGGGACATGGGTTCGATCCCTGGTCCAGGAAGATCCCACGTGCCACGGAGCAACTAAGCCTGTGCGCCACAACTACTGAGCCTGCGCTCTAGAGCCCACGAGCCACAACTACTGAGCCCACGTGCCACAACTACTGAAGCCCACGTGCCTAGAGCCTGTGCTCCACAACAAGAGAAGCCACCGCAATGAGAAGCCCACGCACCGCAACAAAGTGTAGCCCCCACTCACCACGACTAGAGAAAGCCCGCGTGCTGCAACAAAGACCCAACACAGCCAAAAATGAATGAATAAATAAATAAATTTATTTATTTAAAAAGAAAAAATCCATCCATTCCAAGTTTAAAGGGAACAATTTGAGTATTTTGCTGTCATCTTTTCAAATCAGTTGTCATATGCCCTGTTCAGAAAAGTTCTGAAGAGAAAAATAACAAACTTGCCCTGACTGTCTTCACAGGGATCAAGCTCATGTAATGCCCTCTCAGTAAGCCAGTCCTAACTGCGTGCCACCTGCCAGCGAGGAGAACCTGCCCTGGCCCAAGATACAAACCTCCCGGCGAACGACATCTGCAGTTCTCTCCAAGTGATCAGTTTTCCTTTTGGATTTCATTACGCTTTAATAGAAAGTAAAATTAGGTTATTAAGTATTATCCTCCTGAAAATTAATTACACTAGTAATTATCGTGACTATCCAATACCTGTCATACCTGTAGCTGGAAAGCAACAGCATGACTATCCACAATACAATATAACATCATGGATCCCAGAAAGCGGCCCATGAAAATCTGCACATCTAACGAAAGCTTAATGATCCACTGACAGCATGCACGTGTAAGCAAGATGTTACAATATGCCTCCCATGATCATCAGCAGGTCAGGTCTTTTTGAAAATCAACCTCAAATGACACTGAAGGTGACAACTCACCTGCTTAGAGTAAGGTGGCGCAAAGCGCTGGGTGTCAGTCTACTCGAAGCAGCCTGAGCGCAGATGGCCCCCACAAAGCCTCGCAGCAACGCAGGAATCACGACAGCCATGGTGCTTCCTGGGAAACAACAAACTGAAAGTTAAAATATTTTAAGGAAAAGTAGGGAAATATCAGACTATCTTAGGGGCCAGTGAAGAAGAGTTTGGATTTTTGTTGCTGACATTATGAGCTGATCTAACAGCAAAACAATTAACTTCACCCTGACAAAATTTCTGCTACTACATACAACTGATTCAACTGATCTCCACAGCACATACGTATGTAATTATGGTGTTCAAATATTTCTGTTCTCTATTAGTTTCCAAAATCTCTGACCAAACTCATGGGACTAATCTTCTGCTATTACAGAAGAGGACAGTAGATTTTATAACTGCCTAATAATTATATTCTGCCCAGAGCACCGCATAAGTCTTTAATATTTCTTGTTAAAGTGAAAGGGACAAATTTTCTGAGGTTCACAGCAATGAGAATAAACAAACTCCAACTACATGCAGTAACATAGGTATCACAAATATCACAGTAAATGAAAAGAATGAAAGAAGCCAGACTCAAAGAAGTCAGTCACACAGAGTACAAAAACAGAAAAAACGAATCTATGCAGTTAGAAATCAAGTTAGTAATTACTCCTGGTGAGGTGCCAATGACAATGTCTTTTCTTAATATGAATGCTGATGGGTATTTTCATTTTGAAAAAAGTTCATCAAATCACAGAGAAGTTTGGGGGCAGTAAAAATACTCTGCATGGTACCATAATGACAAAAGTCATTAAACATATGTCCAAATCCACAGAACATACAACACCAAGAGTGAGCCGTGGTGTTAGACTTGGGGTGATTATGATGTATCAGTGCAGGTTCATCACTTATAACAACTGTCCCACTCTGGTGGGGGATGTGGATGCTGGGGGAGGCGATGCACGTGTGTAAGCAGGGGGTGTATGGGGAATCCCTCTACTAGCCCTCAGTTTTGCTGTGAACCTAAAACTGCTCTGAAAAAAAAAATCAAGTCTTAAAAGTTCAATGAAGCAGTCCTCTTAGGGTTTATGTACGTCTGTTTATATGTTACACTTCAATAACAAGTTAAAAAAAAAAAAAGCCAGAAAGATTCTCCAACATTTCAAATTCTAAAAACTACTGGCCTATCAGGGAAAGCACTGATTGGAAGTCAAATGATACATTCTTTTTGCTTCCTATCACTCTGTTTTCCTCTGCCAATTTTTAACTATTTCTTTGCCTAACATGGCCACTTTTAACACGTTATATTGCCATATATATCTGTCCTTCCCTATCTCAGCTGGCTTGAGAATAAATGAAAATGTATGTGAACACTATTTCCTGAGCTCTTTGGAAGGTACTACATAAATTAATTGTAACAAATACAGTGTTAGAAAAATATTCAAGTGAGGTGTGCTGCATTCCTACTCCACATTCATTAATTTAGCCCTTCATTTGACAAATATTTATTAAAGCCCATCACATGGCAGGTCCTGGGGATACAAACATGAACAAAACAAAGACCTTAGGGAGCCTACATTTAAAAGACGACACAAGAAATAAATAAAAGTAAGTAAATTGAGCAGTGATATCAGTCATATGTAATTTATTCAGTTATAATCAAATCATATCAAAAATCCACTGTTTCATAACTAGTCTTTAGACAAGATAAAAGATCTATTTCTTGCCATGCAGCATCACTGTGGATAAACATGCTACTCGCTACTTTTCTCTCTAGTAAATGAAGTAAGTATAAGGCCTCTTTCACCTCATGTAAGACTATTATACGTAGTTTTTCTCCTTTGAATGTAGTAAACCAAAAATGGTACATAAATCATTGAAAGAAAGAAGGCAAAACTTACTTTAGAAATCCATGAGAGTTCAGGAGTCATTAAGAGTAAGGCTGGCTGACTGACTGACATGCAATATTCTGGTCCTGCATTTACAGAGACCTTTGGAATACACACCAGTTGGAACACAGACAGTGTTTCCATATACTGAAATTCTCACAAAGTTCCTGCAATGGCAGAGACAACATATAAGAACGATGTTGGGGAAAATTAAAAAGCACTGTCTCTTAGTGGCAAAAGGAAAGGCTCATTGTAATCAGCAAGAATCACCGCAGAGCAAGCCGACTCTCAAAGACCCCCTTTCCATTCATTCCTCCTCCTGTTTCCACTTTTCTTGTCTGACTGTCTTGCTGCTTCTCTCTTTCACCTTCCTTGACCGTCAGTCTGTAACTTCTGCTGCTTAGGGTATCCACCCCATGAACAACCAGCTCAATGGCTGGAATGATACAGTTACATGTCACTTGGGGTCAACTTCCCTGATAAAATTTAACCGATATGTAGGTACATACGGACACCCTGTTCTGCTCAATGTTTTGGACAACTACTGCTACAATAAGTTGTCCTCATCTAAGACACATATTTTAGTGATTATGCTGTCTGAACGGTCTACTGCTCAACTGAACTGGAAAACAAAGAAATGTTAATTTTTAAAAGCTGTTCTCTTTAAAATTCTAAAATCTTGTTTTGTAACAATAGTAACCATGACCAAGAGCGCCACCTACTGGTAAAAAGAAGGGTATTTCATCAAATTGTGTTCAAAGTGCCTTCCAAAGCAATAGGTATTTAAAGAAAAAAAAACTACCCATATTTTGAAATATGTCCAGTGGTTTTATATATTCAATGTAAGTATTAATTAACTATGGAAAATTAACATATATTAAGTAATTTTCAAAAACATACAAAAAAGAATATTCCATCAATGTTTGTATCCTCATAGACCTTACCTCACCAAAGTTATTTCTAAAACAGAGAAAAGTATCATAAATGCTAAATAAAACATACATCCATTTAAACAGTGAACTACAAGCAACAGATAATTATGACACTATACATATAAAATCCTGAAGATGCTACCAAAAAACTACTAGAGCTCATCAATGAATTTGGTAAAGTTGCAGGATACAAAATTATACCCAGAAATTTGTTGCATTTCTATACACTAGCAACAAAAGATCAGAAAGAGAAATTAAGGAAAAAATCCCATTTACCATCACATCAAAAAAAAAAAATACCTAGCAATAAACCTACCTAAGGAGATAAAAGACCTGTACTCCGAAAACTATAAGATGCTGATGAAAGAAATCAAAGATGACACAAACAGATGGAAAGATACACCATGCTCTTGGATTGGAAAAATCAATATTGTCAAAATGACTATATTACCCAAGGCTATCTACAAATTCAATGCAATCCTTATCAAATTACCAATGAGATTTTTCACAGAACTAGAACAAAAAATTTTAAAATCTGTATGGAAATACAAAAGGCCCTGAGTAGCCAAAGCAATCCTGAGAAAGAAAAACGGAGCTGGAGGAATCAGGCTCCCTGACTTCAGACTATACTACAAAGCTATGGTCATCAAAACAGTATGGTACTGGCACAAAAACAAACATGTAGATCAACGGAACAGGATAGAAAGCCCAGAAATAAACACACACACCTATGCTCAATTAACCTCTGACAAAGGAGGCAGGAATATACAATGGAGAAAAGAGAGTCTCTTCAATAAGTGGTGCTGGTAAAACTGGACAGCTATATGTAAAAGAACGAAATTAGAACGTCTCTAATACCATGCACAAAAATAAATTCAAAATGGATTAAAGACCTAACTATAAGACCAGGTACCACAAAACTCCTAAAGGAAAACATAAGCAGGACACTCTTTGACATAAATTGCAGCTATATCTTTTTGGATCTGTCTCCTAGAGCACGGGTCCCCAACCCCCCCCCCCCCCCCCCCCCCCCCCCCCCCCCCCCCCCCCCCCCC
>NW_020838000.1:9910695-10065538 GCF_003676395.1 Aethalodelphis obliquidens
CCTCCTGTCAGATCAGCAGCCGCATTAGCACAAACCCTACTGTGAATTGTGCACGCAAGGGATCTAAGCTGCATGCTCCTTATGAGAATCTAATGCCTGATGATCTGAGGTGGAGCTGAGGCAGTGATGCTAGCACTGGCGAGTGGCTGCAAATACAGATTATCATTAGCAGAGAGGTCTGACTGCACAGAGACCATAATAAATCAATTGCTTGCAGACTCATATCAAAACCCTATCAGTGAGTGACAAGTGACAATTAAGCTGCATCTGGTGGCAGGCTTTATAGTGGCAAGTGAGTTGCTGTACTTCAACTGTACAGTTGCATCTAGTGGCAGGCTTTGAGTCAGAATCCAACACATATTTAGTCCACGCGTGGCCCACCCATTATTTTATTTACCACTTCCACTGTGCCTCCTTCCCGCACTGCGCACTTGTCTCAGTCAGAGTTTTGGTAAGCCCACAAGCTAACCCTAGCCAAAATGCATAAAAAACAAACGTCTCTGGAGAGCTTCTTTGAAAATGGGGAAAGACCCAATGATGAGAGAGCAGAAGACTCTAAGACTGCCAACAGAAAGAAAGCTGGATTTAAAAGAAAATACCAAGAGTCCTACATAATTATGGGTTCATTGCAACAGGTTATTCACATTCTCCAAGCCTGCTTTTGTATAATATGTGGCAACTGGCTATCCAACAAAGCCATGAAACCTTCAACTGCTTCACCACATGGAGACCAAGCACCCTGCATTAAAAGACAAGCCTTTGGAGTTTTTCAAAAGAAAAGAACATGGACACAAAGAACAGAAGCAATTATTGAAGGCCACCACTTCATCAAATGTGTCTGCACTGAGAGCATCTTTCTTAGTGCCCAACCACATTGCTAAAGCTAAGAAGCCCTTTACTATTGGTGAAGAGCTGATCCTGCCTGCTGCTAAGGACATTTGTCGGGAACTTTTAGGAGAGGCTGCAGTTCAAAAGGTGGCATGTATTCCTCTTGCAGCTAGCACCATAACTAGATGAACTGATGAAATAGCAGCAGAGGATACTGAGACACAATTGTTAGAGAGGATTAATGAGTCACCGTGGTATGCAATCCACGTTGACGAGTCTACTGATGTTGACAACAAGGCAACAACGCTTGTTTTTTGTGCAATATATTTTTCAGAAGGATGTGCATGAGGATAAGTTATGTGCACTTTTGTTGCCAACCAACACCACAGATGCAGAACTATTCAACTCTTTGGACTTATCGGGACATATCAGGAAAACTGAATTGGTCATTTTTTAAAATTAATTAATTTACTTTTGGCTGCATTGGGTCTTCATTGCTGTGTGCGGGCTTTCTCTAGTTGTGGCAAGTGGGGGTTACTCTTCATTGCGGTGCATGGGCTTCTCCTTGTGGTGGCTTCTCTTGCTGTGGAGAACGGGCTCTAGGCGCACAGGCTTCAGTAGTTGTGGCACACGGGCTCAGTAGTTGTAGCTCGCAGGGTCTAGATCACAGGCTCAGTAGTTGTGGCACATAGGCATGTGGGATATTCCTGGACCAGGGCTTGAACCCGTGTCCCCTGCATTGGCAGGTGGATTCTTAACCACTGCGCCACCAGGGAAGCCCTGAATTGGTCATTTTGTGTCAGTATATGTGCCGACGGAGCACCTGCCACAACTAGACAGCTTTCTGGCTTCACCACTTGGGTCAAAGAGGTCGCTTATGAATGTGAGTCTACGCACTGTGTCATCCGTAGAGAAAGGCTGGTTAGCCGAAAAATGTCACCTGAACTTAACGTTTTGCAGGATGTGATTAACATTATCAACCACATTAAAGTACGTGCCCTTAACTCCCAACTGTTTGCGCAGTTCTGTGAGGAGATGGACACAGAGCACACACGTCTTCTCTTATACACAGAAGTGAGATGGCTTTCTAAAGGTAGATCACTGGCCAGAGTTTTTGAGTTACGAGAGCCGCTCCTGAGATTTCTTTTAGAAAAACAGTCACCACTGGCACTACATTTCAGTGACACAGAATGGGTCGCAAAACTTGCTTACTTGTGTGACATATTCAACCTGCTCAGCGAACTCAATCTGTCACTTCACAGGAGAATGACAACTGTGTTCAAGTTGGCAGATAAAGTGGCTGTATTCAAAGCCAAACTGGAATTATGGAGGTGACGAGTGAACGTTGGGATTTTTGACATGTTTCAAACATTAGCAGAGATTTTGAAAGAGACTGAGCCAGGGCCTTCTTTCTCCCACTAGTGCATGATCACCTATCTCAGCTTTCAGAAGAGTCTGAGCATTACTTCCCAATCACAAAAGACTCCCGAACCGGGAAGGTATGGATCCGTGACCCATTTGTGAATAAGCCAGGTGAATCGACTTCGTCCGTGCTAGAAGAGAATCAACTGCTTGAGATAGCAAATGACGGTGGCCTTAAAAGTATGTTTGAGTCAACTTCAAATCTCTATACAGTCTGGATTAAAGTCAAGGTGGAATATCCTGAGATTGCCACAAAAGCACTGAAAAACCTACTTCCATTTCCAACATCCTATCCTTGTGAAGCAGGGTTTTCTACAGGGACAGCAACCAAAACGAGATCACGGAGTAGAGTGGACATAAGCAACACACTTCGGGTGTCCCTGTCTCCCATCACCCCCAAATGGGACCATCTAGTTGCATGAAAACAAGCTCAGGGCTCCCACTGATTCTGCATTAGGGTGAGTTGTATAATTATTTCATTATATATTACGATGTAATAATAATAGAAATAAAGTGCACAATAAATGTAATGCGCTTGAATCATCCTGAAACCATCCCCCCACCCCACCCCACTCCACCCCGGTCTGTGGAACAATTGTCGTCCACGAAACCAGTCCCTGGTGCCAAAAAGGTTGGGGCCGCTGTCCTAGAGTAACGGAAATAAAAACAAACAAATGGGACCTAATTAAACTTAAAAGCTTTTGCACAGCAGAGGAAACCATGAACAAAACGAAAAGACAACCGACAGAATGGGATAAAAAATTTTCAAACAATGCAACCAACAAGAGGCTCATCTCCAAAATATACAAACGGCTCATACAGTGCAATATCAAAAAATCAAACAACCCAATCAAAGAATGGACAGAAGATCTAAATAGACATTTCTCCAAAGACATACAGATGGTCAAAGACACATGAAAAGATGCTCAGCATTGCTAATTATTCGAGAAATGCAAATCAAAACAACAATGATGTATCACCTTACACTAGTCAGAATGGCTATTATCAAAAAGTCTACAAATAATAAACGCTGGAAAGGGTGTGGAGAAAAAGGAACCCTCCTACCATGTTGGTGGGAATGTAAACTGGTACAGCCTCTATGTAGAACAGTATGGAGGTTCCTTAAAAAACTAAAAGTAAAGCTACCATATGATCCTACAATCCCACTCCTGGACATATATCCAGAGAAAACCATAATTCAAAAAGATACATGCACCCCAATGTTCACTGCACCACTATTTACAATAGCCAAGACATGGAAGCAACTTAAATGGCCACTGACAGATGAATGGATAAAGATGTCATATACACACACACACACACACACACACACACACACACACACACACACACAATGGAATATTACTCAGCCATTAAAAAGAATGAAATAATGCCATTTGCAGCAACATGGATGGACCTAGAGATTTTCACACTAAGTGAAGTCAGACAAGGAAAGACAAATAACCACATGATATCACTTATATGTGGAATCCAAAATATGATACAAATGAACTTATCTATGAAACAGAAACAGACACACATAGAAAACGAACTTATGGTTACCAAAGGGGAAAGAAGGGGAGGAATACATGTTTGGGATTAACATATACACACTACTATATATAAAATAGATAACCAACAATGACCTACTGTATAGCACAGGGAACTATACTCAATATTTTGTAATAACCTATTAGGGAGGAAAATCTGAAGAACATATATACTTATGTATAACTGAATCGCTGTGCTATACACCTGAAACTAACCAACAATGCAAATCAACTATACTTCAATAAATTTTTTTTTAAAAAACAAAGCCACATTCAAAAAATACAAAAAATACAAAAAAAGAAAAAAACTACACATATTTTGAAATTTATGTCCAATGGTTTTATATATTCAATGTATTAACTATATAAAATTAACATATTAAGTAATTTTCAAAACTATACAAGAAAGAATACTCCATCAATATTTGTATCCTCATGGGCCTTATCTCACCAAAAAGTTATTTTATTTTTAAAAGAGAGAAAAGTATCATAAATGCTAAATAAAACAGATATCCATTTAAGCAATGAACTGCAAGCAACAGATTAAGATTTAAAATGAATGATACTAGTTTCTGTTCAATAGCTACATTCAAATTCTTTAACAATTATTGAGGCACCAGGCACTATTTTAGGTTGTGGAGACACAATAAACAACCAGACACAAGGCCTTTGCCATCATGAGGCTTTTATCACAATGTCTACAACAGATAATAATAAACAGATAATTAACAAGACACGGATTACAATGAGTGTGATAAAGGAAATAAGAGTGATGGGGTAGGTGGGGGAATATCAGGAAAGGTCTCTCTCAAGAGGCATCAGAGCTGAGACCCGAATGAGGGGAAAGAGGCAGCCAAGCAGGCGTTAAGTGCAGAGCACTGGAGCGAGGCCCCATCACAGAAACAAGCCTGGTGTGGTAGAGGAAGCACAGCCAGTGTGACTGGAGAGCAGTGAGCCAAGGACAGTGACAGGACATGAGGTCAAGCAGGGAGACACGTGCCAGGGCACAGCAGGCCACAGGAAGGGTGTGGACTTTCTTCTAAAGGTGATGGGCAACAACTGAAGAGTTTAAATAAACCAGGGGAGGGACGTGATCTAATTTACATTAAAGGATCACTCAGGCTGCCCTGTAAAGAACAGATCGCAGAGGGGCAGGAGTTGAAGCAGGAAGTTCAGTTAGAAGGCACCAGGCTAAGCGTAGATAGGATAAAACTCAGACAGAAGCAGATGAACATGGAACAGATTTTGGAATTAGAGCCCTATCACTTGCTGATAGACTGGATGAGGTGTGAGCAAGCAGAGAGAGAAAGAAAAACCAAGAATGCCTCAAAGAGCATGAATGCAGAGATAAACTCACAGAGCTAGCATGGCACCTGCTGATTTACAATCCTAGGTGCCAGTGAGGAAGCACAAGGGATCCCGGCATTTGGTAAGGGGACCCGAGTGGAATACAAGTTATAACAGAGTGCTCGACTCAGAATCAGCAGAACTGGGCTCAGATCTGACTCCTTTCTGCTTTCTGACCTTACGCCGGTCACCTCTTCCCATTTATAAATGGGAATGACAACACTACCTCACTAGATGAAAGGAATAAACGTCCGGGGAAATACCTAGCAAGCAGGAGTGTCACTAAAAATCAACCCAAATACGTTATCCCTGCCAAACAACGTAGAGAGGCAGTGGGTTGATATTGCCAATAAACAACTCCTTAGCCTGATCTACAACAGCACTCATAAAAAACAGCTGCTATGACAGTAAGTAAGTATGATCTAGTTCTAAATTCAATCTCACGCTAAGAATTTTGGTCACTGTTATTTTCCAAATCAGCAGTGTTACAATTAAAAAAAATTATTTTTAAACCATAAATTTGTGATCTCAAATGACTGTATAGCAACTAGTAAACTTACTTTTGTCATGCTCTCAGAGTCCAAAGATGTTTCATTATATTATAAAATGTCTATTCCCTTTTAGGAATAAATGTAAAGTTTAGTAGTCATCGTGATGTTTTATTAAAAAATGCTGGGTGGCATAAAATAATGCCTCACAGGACTGACTACAGTTTTACTTTCCTTAGCACAGAATGAACTCAAACTGGCAGAATGATATGGGAAACCACCTCTGGCCAGACAAGGGATATGGCAACAGACGGCAGGCTGAAAGTGGTATGGAAGGCCAAGGAGACCCCCAAATCTAGGCCTCAAGGGAACCTGCACTGCTCTAGCAGAAAATCTCAGCAGTCTACAGAGTGCCAGGGCTGTTTGTTTAATCCAGCTTTGCTTCAAGCACCATCATATCAGACGGCACTGAAGGTAATTAAGAGCCTAGTTTCAGGGGTCAGAAAGGTCTGAGTGATCACCATACCTTAATGTCACTTAACCAGCTTTGCCCCTTTTGGTAAGCTCCTAAACCTAAGCCCCTAAAGCTCAGGTTTCCCAATGTTGAAGATGG
Organism: Aethalodelphis obliquidens; assembly: GCF_003676395.1. Taxonomy (NCBI): domain Eukaryota; kingdom Metazoa; phylum Chordata; class Mammalia; order Artiodactyla; family Delphinidae; genus Aethalodelphis; species Aethalodelphis obliquidens. Next base: position 9,916,944 of record NW_020838000.1, read on the forward strand.
GATTAATGATACCTATACCTCACTGGGCTGTTTCAATGACATGATGCATGTAAACCATTTGGTACAGGACCTGGCACACAGTGTCAATTACTATTAATAAGTGGTTCACTCATTTTTCTTTTTCCATTTGAGGTAATACATACTCAAAGAAAAGTTGGAAAATTACAAGGAAATTATAAAGAAAAATTATCCAACGACTCCTGAAACTTTTAGGATTACAAACCTCAGATTTTAAGATTCCCCAGCAAATTGTTTTTGATAGATCCAAACTGTTTTCTAAAAGGTCTAACAATTTATAGTTCCATGAACCAAATATGACTGCACCCATTTCTGTACATTCAAAAATGGCTCACCTTTATTTTGTAGGTACTTATGCTCAGAAGCACTGAAGAACTAAAGAAAGTTCCCAACCTCAAAATGATCACTGGGACTACAGAATAAACACTGGAGACTCTGTGTCCTTCTCTCTCCAAGAGGCTACCTGGGAAGTATCCGTGTCTGCAAAGATTCAGGGAGCAGCCTCTGAGCTATGTGGGCTCTGAGCTATGTGGGCTTTCTCCTTTGCTCAGAGCAGAACCATCCCAGTTAACCCTCAACAAGTTTAGCAAATGTTTCCTAACTCCTGGGTAGATCTCCAATTAGGCAAAATAGAATGTTGGTGAAACCTCTGAAATAATCTTCTACTAATCCCTTTAACATAACTTCTAAATTTTCTCCCAAAGATTCCTCTGCCTTTAGGTTTTCAAGCTTTAAAAGGGCTAAACCAGGTGGAACTTCAGCGTGCACAAAATTGGTAACTTCATGCAAACGTCGGAGTACGTGTACATGAATAAGCATAAGGATGTGTACATGTGTATATTATGCATATGTATTACATAAATATAAACCGAATATCGTATATGTGATTGATGAACCAAGTAAAACTCGTAATTTCCACGCAAAAGTAGAATGTTGGATCTGAAAGGAATCTTGTAAATCATCTCTAATCCAACCCTCTTTCAGTCAGAAGAGGAAATAAGGCCCAAAGAATGTAAATGTCCAGCCCCCAGAGTTAGTTCCCAACGGTCATCTTCTGAGTCCAGATCTGCTTCTAAATAGTGGTTTTCTCACAGCATTCCTTCTCTACCAAGATTTGAATAAATGCCTAGTAATGGAGCAATACTCCCATGAAACCCCGTTTTACCAAGACAGGCACTAGTACTGCTTTCGAGACAAATCACTTTTTATTTGCATTTCCCATTAAGGTATACAAAGGCCTCATGGTAGTAACTCTGCATGCTGATGCCATTTCTTTCACAAAGAAGAAACTGTGGTTCACGCAAGTTAAGTAATTTGTTCATAGGCTTGGGGACAGACAGGCTCTTCATTTCCTAGGTGTGTGATTTTGGTCAAGATACGTGACTCTCTGTATCTCAGTTTAAAGATTAATAATATGGAATAACATCTAAAGTCCCAGGGTTGATGGAAGAATTATACTTAGCGAAACACCTGATTGTAGTTATATAATATTATCAATACATGCTTGGCAAACACAGGACTAGAACTCAACCTGCGTAACAGATCTTGCTTGGTCCTTTCGACAACACAATTTAGGGCATTTGAAGACAATCTAGGGTGAGAAAGAGGCGGGGATGTACCTGAATAGCCGAGTGCAGCCAGAACTACAAGCTACGCGTCGCCCAGAGCTCACGGTCACTCGGTGAAATCACTATTCCAGGGGAGCTTTTCGTCAGTCACCGGGGAGGCAGGGAGGGACGTTCCGGAGTCCGAGCAGTTCCCGCCGCCACCTCTGACTCACAAAGCGCGCCCGCTTTTCCGCAGCGTCGCCGAGGGGCAGGGCCGACGCTACCTAGGCCGGCCGCCGCCCGCTGCGGGGTCTGGTTAAGGCCTCTCTAAGGCCCGCGGACGTGAGGCAGGTAACCAACCCCTCAGTAAGGAACCTCCAGGCCACCGCCGCCTCTGGGACTCAGCTCGCAGAGTAGGGACAAGCTCCGCCCCCGGCGCCGGAGAGCTTCCGGTGTTCCCCCAGGTGACGCAGCAGCCGCGCGAGCGAACCTCACATATTATTGGTCGTTGCCGTCCGATGGGCGGGCCGGGGCGCGACCTCAAGGAGCAGCCACCGCCGTCCGCTCGTGTCTCCGCCCCCTAGCTCCGCCATCTCCATGGTGACCGCTACCAGGTCACCCGTTTGACCTCAAACCCTGAGTTGCGTCATTGTCTCTGAGCCGGAAGCGGTCATTCCTGCGCAGGTGCACTGCGACAACGCCCAGCTGGGCTGGCGTCCTAGAAGTTGGATCGGTCCCGGCCTGGGTCGGACGGCGGAGGTGACAGACCTCTGCTCGCCCCAGTAACGATGGCGGTGTTTCACGACGAGGTGGAGATTGAGGACTTCCAATATGACGAGGACTCGGAGACGTACTTCTACCCTTGTCCGTGTGGAGATAACTTCTGCATCACCAAGGTAACTCGGGGACCCGCCCGGCGACTCCAAGGAGCAGGCGCGCTTTCGCTCTGCCGAGTTCCTGCCGCCGATCCACGCGGCTCATAGTTATCCACGTCCTTTTTTATCTGTTTCTGAATTCCCCCAAATTTGATACTCCGCGCTGTCGGCGGCACTTGGTTCTGGCCTTTAGTCGGGCCGGAGCGGGGAGGGGAGGGTGTGGATGGCGCCATCCTTCCCAACTTAAGCTTCCACTTCCTGGGGTACTCTTTTGGAGGAAGGTATGTGTTTTTGTCTTCCTGGGGGTTTTGAGGCGACTGAACCTTGACTCACTCTCCTGGGTGTTTATCCCAAGTGACGCTTGCAGGGAAGAGTGGGGCTGGCATTTCTCTTGGAAGATGCTTTTGGTCCTCACATGCCTTGTGGGGAGGCCAGCCTCAAAGGAGCTTGCCCACAGAGATGGGAGGGTTTGGGAGAAGGAGATCGCCAAGAGAAGACTATGCTGACCGTGCGGTGTTCGATTTTGTTATAGGAAGATTTGGAGAATGGGGAAGACGTGGCAACGTGCCCTAGCTGCTCTCTCATTATAAAAGTGATTTATGACAAAGTAAGGAGTCAAATTTTAAAAGGTGGGGGGAGGGTTGCAGGCACCTAGAGTAGTCTGCCTGTGATAGGTAGGTGCAGAATGTTTTCTAATCTTGTGTTAGGTAAATGCTGTGTTTTTTAAAACAAATTTTTAAAACCATTAATAAGCAGCTGTATGGTAAATTAAAATTTTAAAAGCTCAAATTGATTAACTCTTTTAGCTTTGGAGAAGGCAGTAAAGAAAACTGTTCTGTATCTAGTGAATATTATGATTACTTATTAAATAGAGGGAAATAATTATAAAGATTATTTAATTGACAGTGTTTATTCCTCCCTTATTTAATAAGCAATTAAAATTGTTTAGAGCTCTTGGACTTATTTTGAGGGAACATTTGTATAGTGTCTCTTACCTGGCTTATACGTCGAACTCTGCATTGTCTTGTTTGAGATGTAAGTCATAGTTGCAATTTTACAATTTTCATTTTAGTCTTTAGTTGTCCTGCTGTTTTCACCCAAGGATATTGACAATAGAAAACAAAATAAATGCCCATCTCCACCCCAACTTTTGGTCATTACTTTGAATGGAGTCTTAACATCATAAGAAGCTTAACATTCTTTTCTCTGGGTTTTGTTTTTTGTTTTTGTTGTTGTTTTTGAGATATAATTGTCATATAACAAAGCTTAACATTCTTAAGGATGAACTCTAAAATGAGTACAGGCAAGGTGGGGGAACAAGGCACTTAGCCTCATGACATAAGCAGGCTATAATTTAGACTACACTTAAGAGGTTTACTGATTTATTCTTGCATTTAAGTGTGTTCTGGAACAAAACGAAAACAGGGTAAAGGTGAGCAGGAGTGCTGGTATGAGAAGAGATAGCAATTTTAAATCGGGTGATCACGTACTGTAGCTTGTTTAGTAGCATCCCTGACCTCTACCCATTAGATGCCAGTAGCACCCCACAGTATGTCAACCCAGAATGTCTCCACACATTGCCAAATATCCCCAGAGACAAAAGCAACGCCTCCTCCCCGCTACCCCTTGAGAACCTTGTGTTAGAGCAGGAAGGCACAGGGCCATTTTAAAGAATGTGGAGCATTGTGTTGTTGGTGGACCATAAACTCCAAAGAACACAGTGGGAGGGTTCCAGGTGCTGGGCAGGAGTCAGAGATCGATAGGGACAGAATACAGGCAGATCCTTACGGGGATCAGACTGCAGGAGATGAGGGGTAACCTGGGAGGCAGAGGTTTCCTGGACTGGCTGGTGTAAGCCAGGCTAAATCATCAGAGATTGAACTTCATTTACAAAATAGCTAATTTGCAGATTATCTATGTTGGGAAACATAAAGAGCTATCCCTTTAGTTGAAAAAAGTAATTACTTTGAAGAGGGTAGGTATTTGAGTGACCAAATATTGAAGTGGAGAAGTAGTAGTGCAAATAGTAATTAATACAGAAACTTAAAAGGTGTGACGTCTGTTTTATAAATGTGATTTCTGAGAAATGGGTGCTCTGTAGTGACGAGGGACATGTTTGTTTATAAGGTAAGGTGCATTAAATATGAATTCAGAACTAAAAACTGATACATTTGTAAGATTATGATTCTGATGCTGGCATTGACTCATTGAACAAGAATGAAGTGATAGAGCAAAGGAAAAACTTAGATTAGCAGAGCTGGATTGATTCTGTAACAAAATGAGTATACCATTGATGCATCTGTGACACAGACACTCCGTGATTAATATAATTTCTTGTTCTGTCTTAGGATCAGTTTATGTGTGGAGAGACAGTCCCGACCCCTTCCACCAACAAAGAGCTAGTTAAGTGCTGAAGCAGACTTTAGGATTCCAAAGCCTGAATTTTGGGGAATGAGCCAAATTGGAAAACTCAAATGCAAAGTCACTGGCTTCTTCATGGGGACAGTCATTTTGTAGTTTGGTGTTCCATAGAGTGTGGATTCTTTCCATCGGCTGCCAAGTTCATCTCCAGTTGAAGAAGCAAGTCCACCACATGACATACCCGGATTTTGTGCCAAAACTTTGAATTGGATGGGCTCTTAATTTTCCATCTGAACTTAAAAGAAGATAATTTCAAATCAGTGCTTTCTTTTGCTCAATTTTGTTATTTTTATATCTTACACCTAATTACTTCATTATCTGACAACAGCTTCATCTACCTCAAAGTCATTAGGATTCGTTAATTTAAAAAAAGATTTTATTTTTTAGTTGGTTATTAAGATTATTAAAATCAGCCCTTTCTTTGTATTGACATCAGCCCTTTCTTTGACAGTTTGACATCAGCTCTGCTGTTCTAAACTGAAGGAAATCAGTTGCCTTTAGTCAGTCGGGACTGTACCTTCAGTTGGCCAGGCCAGTTTTCAAGAGCTGGCCATGAGTCGGATGTCTGTGTTCTGTTAAGCATGTCATTTCCATTGTACTTCATACACTGGGTTCTGGTCATGGTGTTAAAGAGAAAATATACTGAGCTCACAATTTTTCCAGAGTTAAAAGGTAGTGAGTTAAGAAGAAAAGTCAAAAAGTGAAATGGTCAAAGAATGTGGAATTTCCTTATCAATATTCTGCATGTTCCTTGAAAATCAGGACAAGATAAAAACAAAAACAGCCAAAGAAAGTGAAATTGGTAACAGACGAGAGGAGAAAAATATGCCTACTTCTAGTGAATTAACTGCTTGAGTGGTTTTGTGAGAACAGAGCTAGTAACATTTCTGTATCTGGGTTCTTGTGTGTGTATTTGTTTTTAGATAAGGCTAAGGAAACTTCACTCTAGGTAGGGGTTAATGTCAAGTCTTCATGGCTAGCGGCCCTGCTTTCAGCATTACCACCAAATCGAGTTACTAGTCCTAAAAAGGTAAAGCTTCGACAGCAACTCTTGTATTTGCTGAGGACGAACTTAAAAATGAGATGCCTGTTCCAATTAAATATGCCCCTGAGGGCACATCTAATAAGTCTCTATAAGCTGCAGCCACATCAGACATTCACTCTTGCCCTGGAGAAAAAGAAACATACAAAGATAGGCTATCGGTCTTCCTTTGCTACAGCCCTGAGAATAGCAAGAAATAGAACCACTTGCACAGAAATTCCAAAATTCCCTTGATATACACACCTCTGCTGTGTGTACATAAAGTTAAAGTCACCTGTGTTTGGTGGGTTGCTCTGTAAATGGCTTCTGCAGTTAGAAAAATAGCTTGCCAGCATGTGAGCATTTTATTACTAACTGATAAATGTGCAGCATACTCATTGGGGGTTTAAATTAAAACAGGCCAGTGGCCTTTTTTCCCCTGCCAACAGCATGGCTATGTGAAGCCATTAGGCTGAGACATAAATCACCAAAAACTGTATGCCAGAACTGCTTGGTACATTATGTGAAGCATACGGCATGTTGATGTGTTGAGAAATCTCATCGCTATTTGGGACACTGACACCCCAGAAGTAATCCACAGTTGCCTTGGAACGAGTGACAGCTCAGGTGAACAGAGCAGGGTGTGTGCTGACTGGTGGGGATGAGCTACAGAGAGAAACGAACTGTCCCATACTCAGATCTGATGGTTTCGTAGATACTGGTAACTGATGATGAATTTCAAACAAGAACAGACATCCCTGATGTCACTTACACTGTGAGCGTAGAAGAGCCAGAAGAAAAGTTGCCCAAGTCCAAACGTCCCAGGAGAAAAGCCAACGCTACTGGCGATTGGTGATAATCTGTGATAACGGGAATGATTTCATTCCAAAGCAGCTGAGTTGCTAAATCTGTTAACCGCAAAAGAACACGTCAGGATTTAAGGATTAAGCAGAAAGTAAAACCAGGGTCTTACAGATATGACTCGAGTTCAGTGTGGTGTATATGCCTTGTTTAGCTTCACAGACATTTCAGAGACCCTCTGAGGACTGAGTTGTAATCCAGGCTCTGTCTCTTGCTACCTTGGTAATCTTTGGCAAGACCAGTGGATTCCTCATCCGTACGATTAGGAGACTTGATCAGGGTATTTCTAAACTCAGTACTATAATTTCAGGCTTCATAGTTTGCAGGAGCTGGAATGGTAATTGAAACCTTTTTAAACTAAACACGAGCTGAAGGTGAATTACGGAGAAAGACACTCCGTTCTTCAGTAACTCCATGTCAAAGGATTCTGCATATACTTTAGTGTACATAGTCAGAAACCTTTTTACTGGAAAGCACCCAACATTTTTGACAACTGTACGTATTAATTTATTACCAGAATAAATTGTATTGGCATGCTAAATAAAGCCAGATTATTTACATCCATTTGTTTTCATGTAGTTTTTCTTCCCCTAAATACGAACATTATGTATTAAAAGGTTATAATGTGATTTTTATATGAGGTAGAAATCTTTAACCCGCTTTAGAACTTTGTAAGGTTTCTGTTATGGACAGTACAGTTTTTAAGTAGGAAAGAAATTGCCACTGTTTCTACTGTTAGGCCACGTGGGTTTCAGTTCTGGATTTTTATTGTTATTTGGAAAAAATAGCTTTGAAGTAAGCGGCAGAAAGGCAGATATAGTTGACTGTAAGTAATTCAGTTTATTGCTGGGAAGGAAGGCTGGTATTTAAGACTGATGATCAGTTCTTACAGTGCTTTGAGAGCCCAGCTCTAGTTAGGGCACAGTTTGAATCTCAGTTCCTCCACTGTGATCTTGGACAGGTTTCTTTTTGTATCTCTATGTCCTGGTCTGTGAAATGTAGACCATAGTAGTACCTTTTCCCCAGCGTTGTCCTGTGGATTCCTTCATTCAGCAAGGGTCTGTGGAGTGCTTGCCACATGGTGGACACTAAGTGAGGACGACAGGTAGGTTTCTGCCATCGTGGAGCTTCCTTGCAACTAGAAGAGAGGAAATAAGAGAACAGGCTGTGTTTAGGGCCCAGGAGGAAACAAACCACGTGATGTGATACAGGTGCCTTTCTAAAGAATAGATGAAAGCCTTCTCAGGTCTGCCACCTTTTCTGAGACGTGAAGGATGAGAATGAAGCAGCCTTGTGAAAATGATTACATTAGCTAATGACTAAAACATTTAGCACAATTCCTGTCATACGTGCAAAAACAAAAAGTTATCTACTCTAATACCAAAAGGAATTCATTGTTTTGAGCACTGACAATATTATTAGAATAAATACGAAAAGTGCAAAGTACTGGACACCCTTTGCCCACACGTACTGAATCTCTCTGGGCTTGGGTTTTGACAAGCCCTCCAGGTGGTTCTGATGCAGCTAACTTTGAGAAGCATGGGTTGAGCACTGGCGTTCGAACTTGGCAATGCACTAGAACCACCTGAGGAGCTTTTAAAAACTGTGCTGCCCAAGAGAGGCTGATTTATTTGCTCTAGGTGCAGCTTGAACGTCAGGAATAGTACAATCTCCCTCGTGATTCTAACGTGCAGACCAAGCTGAGAACCACTAGACTCAGCTGGAAAAGAAAATTCATAATCACAAAGTAAGAAGGATCCAGTTTTTTCAATGGTCACACCTTGTTAGCACGTGAAACAGGAGTGGGCTCAGTCGACCACTTGCTTTGTGTCCAGACATACAATCAGCCTTAACAAGTGACCGCAGAGCCCAAGCTGGGCTAATGACCCCAGTGGGAGAGCCCCAATCTGGGTAGCCCCCTAGCTGCGCCCCCTGCTTAAACAATCACATTTTCCCAGAACACACTCTGGCTGCTAATTACACACCTTACAGAAGTGACAGCTTCTGCATGTGTAAGTAATTAGGATTGCTTTAACTCCATTCCCTACTTCCTACAAAGCAAATTGCTCATGATTACATACTACATTGGGAAACCATTTTACAAATTATTCCTTCTTAAGAGTTTAAAACAAAGGACACATGAAAGGGACTTCCCTGGTGGCGCAGTGGTTAAGAATACACCTGCCAATGCAGGGGACACGGGTTCGAGCCCTGATCCAGGAAGATCCCACATGCCGCGGATCAACTAAGCCCGTGCAGCACAACTACTGAGCCTGCACTCTAGAGCCCGGGAACCACAACTACAAAGCCTACATGCTGCAGCTACTGAAACCCGTGTGCCTAGAGCCTGTTCTCAGCAGCAAGAGAAGCCACCGCAATGAGAAGCCTGCACACCACAACCAAGAGTAGCCCCTGCTCACCACAACTAGAGAAAGCTCACACGCAGCAACAAAGACCCAACGTGGCCAAAAATAAATAAATAAAATAATTTATATATTTTAAAAAAGGACACATAAAAAAGAAATCACAGTTTAAAATACTAGCTCACAAAATTCTTAAAATGGAGGAGGGATATCCAAGGAAGGCAGCCACCTTGGTCCTAGCAAACGAGGGGTATTTGATGGGGCAAGGGGTTCCATCTGAAGTGACTCCCAAATAGAGGTGAATGTCTAGTAAGGGGTGGGGCATCTCAGTATGTGGCACAGAGCCCAGGCACTGCTTCAGGGGGTCAACACTTGGCACTGAGACAGGCAAGCAGGACCCAGTCACTAGGCAAAGATTTGGGGCTAGACTTCATTTTTAGAGGGGAATTGAGCTCTTTCCTGTATGTTTGGGCAAAGATTAACGCCAAGACTGAGGGTGCAGAAGAGGGGAAACAGACTCTTAATGGGCACCACCTGTGTTCTAGGCTCTTTCCATGAGGGCAGGACAGGGCACCCAGGGACACCCCAGAGGGCATTGGGTCCCAGTCTACTATCCCAAATGGCAGAACCTGGACTATTACTGTAGCCAGCAGGTATCTCTGAACTACCAACTGGTGATGAAAGAGTGAACTGGCGAGGATGGGGGCTTTGGACCATTTAATGAGATTAAGTGAAATAATACATGTAAAGCAGTGAGCACACTGTTTGCACATAGTAAGAGCTCAATAAAAAATAGTTTAATCGTGCTTATTTTTTGCTCTATCAGAAATGACCCAAGACTTATGGTCTGAGGAACTTGCCTGAATTTAAAGGTTAAGACGGCACAGAACTCAGCCATGATGTGTCAGGGGTCAACCCAGAAAAGCAAAAGAGCCACGAGCAGTAGAGGACGAGGGCTTTGTCTGAGGGTTAGACTCTATGTGGTTGTGCGGGCGAGAAGGAGGCATCAAGGCTGTTGTCTCTGCGTCTGGTCTTGAGACTAAAGTAGCTACACGTCAGCCAAACTTGGTGTGAACAAAAGAAAATACAAACTGGAGCTGCATCTGTCTCTCCCCACTGCCAGCCTTGACTCAGTGGGTGATGTCTGTAGGAGGCTGGCACCCTTCCCCAGGGAACTGCATAAGTAGTTGGCGCAGAACAAGGCAGAGATGGCAACAGTGTGTGTGAGCACCCACTGACCTGCTGCCCTGCTCCAACCTTCCGAACATAAAAATATGTCTGCTGCTTTCCTTCTCATTTCCAATTTTTTTTTTGGCCGTGCAGCTTGCGGGATCTTAGTTCCCCGACCAGGGATTGAACCCGAGCCCTGGCAGTGAGAGCACCGAGTCCTAACCACTGGACCACCCTCATTTCCAAATCTTGCACAAAATTTCTCTGGTGGTCGGTGCTCACCCAGGACCATACAGAGAAAGGAATTCTGCAAAATGTAGTCCTATAGTCCCAGTTTAGCCGATTGCCACCATACACAATGTTGGGGAAGCCGAGGCAGGGGTGGCCCACCATTTTTGTTTTTAAACAGGTAAAGTGATAATAGCATGACGTCATTTAGATCACACTGTGGTGTTGATTTCATTATCCCCATGTTAACTGAAACATTAGATCAAGTCAGCCTCTCTTGCTGGCCAGACATCAGACAACAGTTCCATGAGATTAATTTTTGCTACACTTGTGTTGTGAGATGAACAAGGTTTTGGCTGTGTTTTCTGCATTCAAATTTAGAGCAATGTCGTTCTAGTAATAATAGGTTAATATTTCCAAAGTCTGTTCTATATATCCACGTGAAGGGATTTATTAGCTCTAATTCTAGAGAGAAATGGGACATATGTTCATACAATGTCATTCAAAGTGAGATGTAATACCCCTGGGAACCTAGACTACCCGCCCCCACACCTCCCCTTACTGATGGGTCTGGTTTCCTGATTGCCGGAATTTGGGGATGATTCGTTTTGACTGTTTTTATTGCAACAAATTCCCTGATACATTTCAGTGGTGTCCAACCGTTTGTTATCCAGACCGTTTCAAATCAGGTGAGAAGCTCACACATTAAGTCTGACATGATCTGCATGGCCAGGCCTGAAAACTTGAACTTTGGACCTTGAACAGAATCTGCCAGATATAGTTTTTATATTCCTGGCAAAATATGGCCTACTCAGGACTTGTCCATCTAGCTTGGCTAAGCACTCGTCACATGATGCTGAGGTCAAGGGGAAAAACATCCGTGAAGTTAGACATAAAAAAGGACTCTCTGCTTGTAGAAGTGTTAAGGTTATTAGTAGTTACCCACCAAAATGGATAAGCAGTGTCATTCAACCAATAAAGATGCTGCAAGCATTTTCTGTTTATGAGTTAGGCCTAATCTTAACTTTAAGAACAGGATGGAAATGCTTTTCACCAATAAGTGATACAGATGTAGGTATTGGTAGCGAAATGAGTGGAAACTTTGTTCTCTTTGCCGAACACACCCCTTACTCATCAGGAATTGTAAGCAGTTAAGTACCATCTGGACATCATGAGGCAGAAGGGGGCCTGACCTCGGCCAGATGGCTCCTGTTTTCCTCGCTTGCACACGTGTTCCTCCCCATCTGTGGACTCAGTGGGGCAGGGCCCTGGGCAAAGTGGCCAAGGACAGTACTGGTCACCTGGGCAGGCCTTGGTCTCTCCACTGTAATACAGGGAGGGGGGAGGAGTTGAAGGAATGATTTCAGACATCTTAGCTCTGTTCTGATGTGACATTGAGTGGGTGAATGACTATTGCCAGTCTCCGATGAACTTGTCCTCTCGAGCCTGCAGGGGCCACCTTGAGGTGACAGCCGTGCTTTGGGCTGGGAAGCGGGGTCAGGAAGAGAGGAGTGGAGGAGAGCAGCCCTCACAGGAATGACTGTGAATGACAGCGGCCAGGGCCTGTCGGGAGAGCCAGAGCCCCACTGGACACGAGTGTGGGTAGCCCAAGCCCCGCCAGCTTGCAGAAGGACATGTGCAGCCGAAACCTCCCTGTCCCACGTGTCCTTTTTCCCAGGGGGCAGCCTACTTAATGCAAATGCCACCTGCGGGACCTTCAGCCCAGGTCTGGGGCAAACTCGCCTGCTGCTTACTGGCCTCAGCATCTCAAGACACACTTAGCCAGGCTTTGAGTTCCAGGGCTGCCCTGTTCAACGTGGTAGCTAAAGTTCATATTTCAATTAAGAGGAAATAAAATTAAGAAGTCAATTCCTCAGCCATACTACCATATTTCAAGTACTCATATACACATGCTGCTGTGGCCTGTGGCTACCATATTGGACTGTCCAAGTAAAGAACATTTCCATCATCACAGGAAGTTCTACTGGAGAGCTCTGTTCCAGAATTTGCCAGAGTGCTCGTATACTGAAGAAACATAAAACACCTCTCTGGACTTCCTCTTCTTCTATTACGTTTCTTTCTTTGCTTGCATTGGAATATCTTGGCCATAGATTCTTTTTTTTTTTTAAATTAATTAATTTATTTATCTTTGGCTGCCTTTGGGTCTTCGTTGCTGCACGTGGGCTTTCTCTAGTTGCGGCGAGCGGGGGCTACTCTTTGTTGCGGTGTGAGGGCTTCTCATGGCAGTGCCTTCTCTTGTTGCGGAGCACAGGCTCTAGGCATGCGGGCTTCAGTAGTTGTGGCTCACGGGCTCTAGAGCGCAGGGTCAGTAGTTGTGGCGCACGGGCTTAGTTGCTCCGCGGCATGTGGGATCTTCCCGGACCAGGGCTCAAACCCGTGTCCCCTGCATTGACAGGCGGATTCTTTAACCACTGCACCACCAGGGAAGTCCCCATAGATTCTTAGAGACATTTGATATCGAAGACCTGTGTTCAAGCCTCAGCTTCCCCACATCAAGTTTACGAGAGTTACTTAGTCTGTTTCTGTGTCAATAAAATGAGGATAATTAACCACCTCCCTGGGTTGGGAAAATCAGATGGGATAATAAACAGCAAGTTGCTGATAAGCCCTATGCACTGTACATATTCTCACCAAGCGATGCACAAAGAGAAAAGGGAGGGGTGATAGCCATTAAAATTCTGTCAAAAAAAGAGGTGGTTTTTGGAATAATATTGGTGGTTTTTCAGAAGGGACTGTAAAGGTAAAATAATGATACTTCCTCTGAGAAGAGAGGCCACTCCTTCCCACTCCCCTCTCCTTAGTGGGTCTTTTTGAAAACATTAATAGGCCTGATAAGAAGCCCAACCTTTTGATTTTATAATGCAAGGTCAAGGGCCTTCGGACCCTTAAAACCGTAGACACACATTGTGCAAATGAACTCAGAGCCTCTGGAGGTGGACAGGAGACAATCACATGGTCCACCCATCTGTCTATCAAAGGGATGAGAGACGTTTTCATCGTTCCTTCTTCTACTTTACTGCATAAACTCATGGGAAATTCTGTCCAGACTCTGAAGTCACTTTCGTGTTACCTTAATGCTCGTGAGTCTGGTAGTTCTTACCAATAATGAGTCATGTTCGCTCTCTTCTGTATTAGTACGGAGGGGTCTTTGTGTTGGCAGGATTGTTTTATTTCTCCAACAGGACCAAAGGAGACTTGAGTTTCCCATGCGGAGTGGAGGTGGCGAGGAGAAAGCCCCCCTCTGGAGGTGATGGGCTCAGATTGGAGGGAAAGGCTGGGTTTCTGGCTGATTTCCCCTCCTGGGACGCCAGCGTTTGAGACCCAACCAGAAGAGAGAAGGTGCTCTGGTTGTCAGGAGCCCAGTAGGGATGTAGCCCAGGAAAGGAGAGGAGTAGCCTGCTAAGTGGGTGGCAGACTCACTGATAACCCCAATCCTGTGATTTCTCCTATAAAAGTCCATGACGTGAAATTTCTATTTTAAGTACTATGGGGCTTTGTCTTGCATGAGATTTCAAATCACTCTAACTTCAATGGCAACTAAGAAAAAGTCCTTTCAGTTTTCTAGAAGAAGCTGGGAAGGAGCCCCAAGTCCTACTGTGAATTAGTTGGGGAAGCAGGTGGCAGATTCTGGGAGCCTGTGTGCCTTTTGCAAAAGGGGAGTTGGCGATCAAGTGGGCTGCAAAGGACGGAGCAGGGGGCGAGGGGCCCGGGGGCTGTAAGAACGAAGGAGCCCAGGGGCAGACAAGGGAGGGACCAGCCCTGCCCACAACCCTGGGGTTCACATTTGGGGCCGAAAAGCAAGTCAGCCGACAATTTCAAGGAAGAATTTGGTCAAAACAAATATCTACAATGCATATATTCCAATCAATATTCCTTCAAGGATTAGTAATTTTGCTACATCACGGGACATACGACAACTGCTTTGCACATGTATACACTTTTGGACAACTTTCAGAATTTTCCATTATTTTCTGTTTATTTCTTATTCATATTTTGCCAATATTCTTGGTTCCACATTGTTTATAATTACAGGGGAGAGGCTCCGGGGCCGGGTACTGAGGGCAGGAAGGACAGAAATGTTGAAAAATAGGGGCTCCACTGGTACAAATTAAATGTTCAACAATAGTTTTATTGTTTATTTTATTGTTTTGTCTCATTCTATAAGTAATGCAGCCCCATTATAGGAAAAACAAAAGAAAATAAAGAACAAGAGCTCCTATAATTCCAACTTCCCTTGCCTCATTCCATTTCTGTTCCTCCCAGGGGGATTCTTTTTTTTCTCCTAGGAGTTGAAGGCACAACAGCCATCAGACTGGCAGCCCCTCATTTCCCCCACCCCAGACCAAGTTCAGGAGGCCTCCTGCCCTCAGTACCTGGCCCCAGAGCCTCTCCCCAGACACCTGCAGCTTGTCTGCACTTTGCTACACTCACTTTGTATTATACTTCAAAATCCTTAAATGTAATTTTTTTTTAGTTTATTTATTTATTTTTGGCTGAGTTGGGTCTTTGTTGCTGCACACGGGCTTTCTCTAGTTGCGGCGAGTGGGGGCTACTCTTTGTTGCAGTGCGGTGGCTTCTCTTGTTGCAGAGCATGGGCTCTAGGTGCATGGGCTTCAGTAGTTGTGGCACATGGGCTCAGTAGTTGTGGCACACGGGCTTCGTTGCTCCGTGGCATGAGGGATCTTCCTGGATCAGGGCTCGAACCCATGTCCCCTGCATTGGCAGGTGAAGTCTTAACCACTGTGCCACTAGGGAAGTCCCCTTAAATGTAATTTTATATATGATCTTCTATCAGGTGTGTGTGTGTGTGTGTGTGTGTGTGTGTGTGTGTGTGTGTATGAAAGAAAGATACAGATACAGCAAGTGAGGGAGGGAAGGAAAGAGAGAGAGAGAAAGGGACAGAGACAGAGAGAGACACAAGGTAGATCTTTGGTGTTAAAAGATCTACAGATTGGGGTCAAGGGAAGCCCTGGAAATTTGGAAGGGGCAAGGGGATGGTTAGGGCCTTCTATGTTCCCAGGGTAGAGAAAAAAGTGTATTTCAATGGGAAACTATGTTTCATCTAGAGGTTAGATCACCTCCAATTTATCTGCTTCTAGACTCTGACTGTCTCTGAACTGTTTTAACTCTGTAGTTGAGGGCAGCTGACAGCAACGCGAGGTCGCTCTTGTCTCTAAGTGTGCATGTCCTCTATTGCCCAGGAAAGGCTCAGTTGTTCGCCCTCCCACCACGTGACAAGACCCGTTTTGCCTCAATTTATGTACATATTCTTGTCAATATTCCTCCTGTATAAGGTGTCTCTTTTGAACTGGTTATAGTCTCTACTGGTCCCACATGAAATCAATAAAATCTTTAACATGTGTTCATTTTTATATCTGTATGAGAGTCATGATTTTACCATTTTTTCGAGAATTATCTTTGAATAGTTTTCCGAGGATTGAGGAGGGGTCAGCTGGAAAGTGAAGGGGGGAAGGGGTGAGCGACATGTACACCTCTGGGCATGAGAGGAAGTGGGTGGTGGGGTCAAGGCACCCAGGTCATCTAAATCGCTATAGAAATGCACCTCTGTTTGGCTTACTATGTATTACTGATTTGGGCTCAGACTCTAAGCAGTCAGATATTAATGTGTAGAAGAGTAGTAAGTTCCAAGTGATTTTAGCCTGCTACAGATGCAAATGATTTCTATCCACCAAAAAATATAACTCCCAAAGGATTTATTGTCCTGTAAGAAGACATTATCTAATTTTGCAATCTATTTCAACATCTTTTATTCTTCTTCTTCTCCTCCCTCCCCCACCCCTCCTTCTTCTTCTTGGCTTTATTTTGCTTTGTTTACTTACTTTTTTGTTTTTCTTTGTTGGAAGGCAACATTCTTTTTTTCACTAACATTATATCAATCTTTCCTATTCTTTGAACTAGCTTTACCAATCTGCTGATTCTCTCATTAATGAGTTAAATAAATCTTTGCCACATGCTTATTCTACTATGAAAGAGGGTCATAGTTTTTAACTTTTTGAAATGTATACGGCAACAGTCTAGTTACCAGCTCGTGTTCTGCATGATCCTGTCCCAAGGTCGTCCCACAGAACAGAACAGTGGACTCTGCATTCTCTTACCATTCACGGAGAACCTGTCCTGTGCCTGGCACCGTGGCAGGTGCTGAAGTTAGGGGAAATGGAGGCAGACAGGCTCAAGAAATTCACATTTGTGGCCAGAGAAAAGTTATTGGTTTGTTTCTTAAATCAACAATTAAAATGAAATGTGATAGGGCTTCCCTGGTGGTGCAGTAGTTGAGAGTCCGCCTGCCGATGCAGGGGACACGGGTGGGCCTCGGTCCGGTAAGATCCCACATGCTGCGGAGCGGCTGGGCCCGTGAGCCATGGCCGCTGAGCCTGCGCATCCGGAGCCTGTGCTCCACAACGGGAGAGGCCACAACAGTGAGAGGCCTGCGTACCGCAAAAAATTAAAAAAAAAAAAAAAGAAATGTGATAACTGCTGGCTTAGAGGTGGCAGTGCTCTAGAGCAAGCGTGGACGAAAGGAAAGCTCAGATCCCCATTATGCGGGCCTTGCCCTTGCTCCTCTTTTCCCTTTTTCACAGGGAGTCGTTAAGTTCCAGCTCAGTAGTCAGCATTGTCTTCTTCCTGGCTAGGCGCATCCTCACACCTCACATGACTCCAGTGTCCAGGCATGAGGTGCTTCTGTGTTAAATGAGAAAAACTAATTTGAACAGCGTATCGTAAAGAAAGTCTGTTGTGAAATCCATCCAAAAATCTAATAAGTAGGAGTGATATCTGTTGGTGAATGAATTGGGTTATCTGAGGTGAAGCTGAGTTACTAAAGCAATAAGCAAATCAAGAAGAGAGCAATCTGGAAGGTTGTGAATGTGCCTTCTGGTTCCTAAAAAGCAGGATTAGTGCTGAACAGAAAAATCCAATGAAGCTTGGCCCATTTGCATTTTAGCACTCATTTTGGGTACGGGTGGGATGGTGGAGAGGACCTTGGTCATGGAAATGGAAGTTCTTTGCTCTAGTCTCAGTTTGGAAATCTTATCCCAGATTTTCTCTCTCAGCTTTAAAGAGTTGGTGTGAGGTTAAATCATAGAATTAATGTTAAAGCCCTCGTGATTTTGCCTCTACAAGACATTTGATAATGTCTGGAGACATTTTTAGTTTTCATAATTGGGTGGTGAGTGGTGCTCCTGGCATCTGTGTAGTAGGTACAGGCCAGGGATGCTCCGAAAAGTTCTGCAATGCACATGGCAGCCCTCGAGCAAAGATTTATCTGGCCTCAAATGTTAATAGTGCTGAAGTTGATAAATCCTATCTAGGTCCATCTTCTTGGTTCTGTTTGACCCAGGGAATCTGATAAATGAGAGTTTTATGAAGACTGAGTTTCCTGAGTAGGTAGCTGATCTGGGGAGGTGTGGGTAGAGGATGTTGGGGAGTGCAGATTCAGGTGATAACCTGGGTCCCTTATGGTTACAGATGGATTTGGTTGTCAGTTTTCACTGGTCTCAGTTCCCCAGTTGGTAGATGAATAGAGTGGGAGGGCATTGCTGTGGAATTTACAGAGATAGTTGGTACCTATGTTAGAAGGCCCCTCTGAGTGGCTGGGCTATAAACATAAGCTTTAGATGGGGTGACATATTGGTGTCTTATCAGTTTGTTAGATTTACAAAGACTCTTCCAGCTCATTTAAGTAAAGAAGAGTCACTTATTAAAAGTTTTGTTGGTTATCCATTTTAAATATAGCAGTGTGTACATGTCAGTCCCAACAAGCACCTACTGTATAGCACTGGGAACTCTGCTCAATATTATGTAGCAACCTAAATGGGAAAAGAATTTGAAAAAGAATAGATATATATATAACTGAACCACTTTGCTGTAGACCTGAAACTATCACAATATTGATAATCAACTATACTCCAATATAAAATAAAAGTTTTAAAAAGTTATGTTTAAATTAAAAAAAGAAAAAAATGAAATGTGATAAGTCCCATAGTAGAGGTTTCAGAGTTAAAAACTAGATGCTTACAACAGCCCCTGCCTGACACCTCATCTTCCACATGATGGGTATTTAAAATCGTAGCTGGAATCTTCAGGGGGTGACTTGAGCTATCCAAGCCTGGTGATGCTTACAAGGAAATAAAATGGGAGTTTCCTCTCTGAATCACTTCACCTCATCAGGGCAGGACCAGCAGCCCAGTGGTTGTTAATTGTCCTGAAACATACTGGCGCTATTTGCTCTTCTTTTGACAGTCCCAGTAGCTTTCGTTGCCTTTTTTGGATAGTGGGTTTGGGAGTGAGGGTTTGCTTCTCCTTGTTTCACAAGCCGTTTTGTGAAGAGGAGGCGTGCTTAGTTCCGGCGCGTTGGCCTGTGTCTGATCCAGTCCGGCCACCAGATAGCGCAGTTTCGCCTCTCAGCGCCGCAGTGCCGCGTAGGATTGAGCTCTGACGCTACTGGATTTGAGTCCTTTGTTGCATTGTGACCTTGGGAAAGCCAGTTTCCCCTTCTGCAAATGAGGACTGGTGAAAATCACCTTGCTGTGCAGCTGTGAGGATTAAATAAGATGACAAAGGCTAAGCGCGTTGAACAGTTCAGACGCACAGTGGATACTCTGTAATCCTGACCCTTCTCTTTCCTCTTTCATTCATTCAGTGCACATTTATCGACTGGTGTTTCTATGCAATGGCTCATAAAGGCGCAGAGTGTCTTACACATAACACACACACACACACACACACACACACACACACACACACACACTATTGTAGTTACTGGCATACAAGACATACCCTCTACCCTCCAGTACCTAAGTCATCCAAAATTTCCTCTCGTTCAAATGCATTTAGGTACAAAAAGCTACATTCTGAAGAGCTAAAATAATGGTAAAAGACATAGCAACCCTAGAAGAGTGTTACTATGTGTTCAGAGCCTACTATTCCCCACTGGGTTCCACTGTAGAGTATTATACAAACAAGATAATATGTTGCCCCATACAACCAACTTAAAATCCCTTTCAAAACATGTATGATGTTTTCCCCAGAGGAGGGACAGTGACGCTGGCTCAGGACAGCCCTAGGCTTGTGGGCCAATGTGCCCTGAGTGCAGCGCTGTGAAGGGAGGTTGTTAGAGCTGCGCTGGGGGGGATTGCATGTAACACTAAGCACATCCATTTTTGTCACATGCAGTGCGGAGCCACAGCTGCCTTCTGAGTTGAGGAATGACAGGGCAACACTACCAGCCCCAAACCCTAGAAAAAGCAGTGTCTGTCTAAATCTGGGGGGTAGATAATTTCATCCTTAATCCCACCCGAACGTCTTCTCCCACCCCTCCTCCTCTCTTTCCTGTCGTCTCCTCCTTCTATTTACTCATTCATTCAGCAAAGATCTATTAACCATATATACCATATTGCAGATATGTTTTAGGCACTAGGGTTAATCAGTGAACAACAGCAACAAAGCTTCTTCCTGGAACTTAGAGAAACCCATTCATGTTACAATATTTACATATGCACCTGTCTTCTATGGGCCACCTGAGCAGTTGGGGGCCACCTGCCTCCCCGTGTGAGAAAACCAGCATCATAGCTTGTCCTCTGAGGCCCTACCATGCCCCTGCCCTTCCCATGGTTTGGTTGTGCAACCTTCCCTTCAATTACACGAGATGCTTTGTTATTCTCCTACAAATCTCCCCAGCCTCTGCAGGACTAAGCTTGTGTAATTTGCATTTCTATCACCCGCCACCCAAAGGTGCCTGCTAGAAAGGCAGAGCCACTTAAGAAAACTGATAAGACTTTCTTGATTGTGTTGGGATGCAGGGCCAGCCCTGTAGGCAGGATTAGCCTGAAGGCCTACTTGGCATCAGCTGTGTTAGCCAGGACCAGCCACATCATAAAGGAAGGCTGTGTTCAGGTGTGGTTTTGCTTGGCTTCCCCTGCAAGCAGAGCCTGAGGCAAGGATTGGGTGCAGGTGGTTGATGTGGGAGGTGAGCCTGGGAAGCAGGGGAGTGTGAGCAAGGAACTGAGATGGGGAAGAAGGAAAGGTGAATATAAGGGCACATTCTCCCAGCTGCTGCTTGATTCTGCTTGATTCTGAGAGGCGAACAGAATGCCTCCATTCAGAATTACCTCCTGAAAGGTGGAGGCTGGAGCGATCTTCCACTGGGTCCTATCCCCTCAATGACTGAGAGTTGCCTGGGGTGCTAACTCTCAGGGATGCTCGCTCCTGGTCTCTGCCTTCAGAGAAGACCCTGGGGCAGAAGACCCTTGGCATGGGGCGAAAGGAATCAGAGCCACATGGAGCTGACCAGGAACTGGGGCTGAAGCAGAGCCAGCCTGAGGGCATGTGATGCAGGCATAGGAGGTGTCACCAACAGCCTTACTGAACTTTGCTGCATATTGTAAGTTACCTAACTTAGTGGTCCCCAACCTTTTTGGCACCAAGGACCAGTTTCGTGGGAGACAGTTTTTTCACAGACCAGGGGCGGTGGATGGTTTCGGGATGATTCAAGTGCATTACATTTATTGTGCACTTCATTTCTATTATTATTACATTGTAATATATAATGAAATAATTATACAACAATTATACCATAATGCAGAATGAGTGGGAGCCCTGAGCTTGTTTTCACTTGCCACTCACAGATAGGGTTTTGATAGGAGTTTGCAAGCAATTGATTTATTATGGTCTCTGTGCAGTCAAACCTCTCTGCTAATGATAATCTGTATTTGCAGCCGCTCCCCAGCGCTAGCATCACTGCATCAGCTCCACCTCAGATCATCAGGCATTAGATTCTCATAAGGAGCGTACAGCTTAGATCCCTCGCATGTGTAGTTCACAGTAGGGTTTGCGCTCCTATGAGAATCTAATGCTGCCGTTGATCTGACAGGAGGTGGAGCTCAGGCCGTAATGTGAGCGAAGGGGAGCAGCTGTAAATACGGATGAAGCTTCACTCACTCCCCCGCTGCTCACCTCCTGCTGTGCGACCTGGTTCCTAACAGGTCATGGACCGGTACTTAACAGGACCAGTTAGGTTGGGGACCCCTAACCCCAGGTTGTGGGAGGTGTTGCTGCCCCAGATGAGATAGTCTCTGGCTTATCTCTAGAATGTAGCCTCTTTGCAGAACTCCAATCTAAGCATGGGCCTGGCAGGAAAGAATTGAGCTTCCAGAAATTCTGACAAGATCTTTATTTGATTTTGTACATTTTAAGTGTCATTGCTGAGGCTAATTTGGGGATCAAGAGTCTGCACCTCGTCCGGAACATGTAGCATTCTCTATGGTGTACCCCAATTAGGATGACTTCCTTAAGCCTTTGATTTGCCCAATGGTGTTAGGATGCCTGACTGTACTGCCCTGACTGGGCCACCTTGGCATTGGTCAACATAGTGGCCGTGCACAAACTCTGCTTCCAGAATTGCTCTGCAGGCTCCAAATCACATTCAAGTTCTCCTGTGATGGTTGCAGCCAGCTGCAGAGACTGCAACATGTGGAGTGCCTGTCACTCTCCTCCCTGACAGCCTGGCTCCATTTACTTTAAGGATTTTGTGGCCCAGAATATTAACTGAGCTGTCACCGTCATGCTCTGTTACCCTGAAACAGATGGCAGGAAATGGGTCGCCGAGCCCTGTCAGTTTCCTTGCTGCTGGCATCATTCCTGGGTTCAACCGTGAGCATCCCGGCTGTGAGTCACTGCGGAGGTGGAGAGAATCCACTCAAATGTCTGCAGCCACACTTAGAAAGAGCTCTTCGAGAGACAGAAGAGCCCTCTTCATCCGTGTCTATTCTGTGCCCTTGTTCTCCATGAGCTGATTGTTGCCTAGACTCACACAGCTGGGCTAATGGGGCACCTGCCACTCCTAAGAGGGCACAGAGCCTGTGTCATATGAGACCTGAGAAAGGAAACCCACCCCCAGGCTGTGGAGCCCCCTTCTTCCTCAGCACACAATTTCCCCGACACCAACATCAGACAAGGCTGCTCTGTGCCTGTTGTGATGGAGCGAGACCAAAACAGAGCCACACTGTCATCGGTGTGAGCTAAGACAAAGCAAGAACGCTGGGCACATCACAAAAATGACCAGAGAGGCCCTTTCCTGGAGAGCAGGAGTGGTTGTCCGTCCACCAGTGATAGTGTTAGCCCCGCTCTGTTCCTCCCATCACCTTCTATATAAAAGTGAGAGGCCCACGGGCTTCCCTGGTGGCGCAGTGGTTAAGAATCCGCCTGCCAATGCAGGGGACACGGGTTCGAGCCCTGGTCCGGGAAGATCCCACATGCCGTGGAGCAACTAAGCCCATGCGCCACAACTACTGAGCCTGTGCTCTAGAGCCTGCGAGTCGCAACTACTGAGCCCACGTGCCTAGAGCCCGTGCTCCGCAACAAGAGAAGCCACTGCAATGAGAAGCCCGTGCACTGCAACGGAGAGTAGCCGCCCTTCACCGCAACTAGAGAAAGCCCGCGCAGCAACAAAGACCCAATGCAGCCAAAAATAAAATAAATATATAAAAAAATAAAAATTAAAGGAAGTGAGATGCCCAATCATAAAATTGCCCCATTTCCTGATCGCATCCAGTCTAGAGCAAGACCATGCTTCCTAGCACCCTTTCCAAAGTCCCCTTGCCCAAGCTCTGATCTCCAAGCCCCTCTGCACCCTCCTGCTGAGATCCCCAAGGTTTCATACGGTGTGTGGTCTCCCTGGGCAATAACCCCAAGTTCCGCGGCCACAGGTGTATTCCTGATGGTGTTGGCTGGCTGGAGAAGGCCAGTGCTGACCTGCTGCCCAGCAGGTGCTCCTGTGTCCCCTCATCAACTGCAGAAGTGCTCGTGGCAGCCACTGGGGGAGGCGACTGGGGCTCTGGCCCCGCGGGGGGCACTTGATTGTCTCCTGTGGCAGATATTTTGGTGCCCAGTGTCTTGTCCCTGCCCCCCTCCAGATTTCAGCTCTAGGGCGCCTTTCCATGTGGGCTCGGAGTGACGGTCAAGCCCAGGCCTCTCCGCTTTCCTGCCTGGGGGCCTTCTCTGAAGCCTGGGAGCCGCTCTGCCCTTGCAGCCTGCAAGGTGCCCTGGAGAGAGCTGATGTCCCCAGAGGTCATGTCAACCAGGAAGGGAGAAAAATTGGTGGAAAAACGTCCCGGCTTCTGCCCTTCCGGTGGATGGCTCTGGGACATGTTCTGCAGGCATCTCAGAGTAGGAAGAACCAAGCTCATGACCCCCTTACATTGGCTTTTCCTCCCTCTCTGCCACACTCTCCTGACTCCCTGACTCCTGCCCCCTGGGGACACCTCTCAAATAAAGCACCCACATCCAAGGCCTTGTTCCGTCTGCTCTTAAGTTACCCCAAAGTAACACGCCTCCCTAGGACGCACCCACCCCCAGCTCCTGCCTGCAGAATTTCCTAGCCGTAATGTTGGCTGGGGTTGTTTCCCACACCCCAGCTCCAATCAAAATTCCCAAGCCCCTGGTCACAGAGTTTGGTTCAGGGGCATGCGCATTCCCCAAGCCAGTTTAACCAGAGTGACCCTTAGAGATCTTGCTGGGGATTCTGGGACATGAACCCGGTCTCTGCCGCTCAGCCTGTGGGGATGGTTCTTTACCGATGGCTGCATTTTTTCACTCCTCCCTTTGTTAGGTGGGGTCTGTTTGCCCTCCTCTTGAATGTGGGCTGATCTCGGTTGCATTGAGCAAGGAGAACAGTGGAAGGGGTGCTATACAAGTTCCAAGTCTTTAAGAGGACCAGAAGCTTCTGTGTTGGTCTGGGTGTGCTGAGCCGTTGGGTAAGAGAGCTGACAGCCCTGCTGCAGGGACCATGAGAGAGGCCGAGACTCCTAGAGCCAGGCTATGTTTAGTTTCCTGAGGAACCTCCATGCTGTTCTCCATAGTGGCTGCACCAGCTTACATTCCCACCAACAATGTAGGAGGGTTCTCTAGAAAAGGGCATTCTCGGCAGAGGGAACAACGTGGCAAAACCAGGGACAAAAGAAAGAGTGATGTATTAGGGGACAGTGGGATGAGCGGCAGGAGGTGAGTCCAGAGGCTGAAGGCTAGACAAGGAAGGAGCTTGTAGGCAGGCCGTGTCGGGGACCTAGAGCATTATTCTGAAAATAATGGGGAGCCATGGAGGGGATTCCATCAGGGGAGCATTTTGGTGAGATCACTCGAGCTTTATGGAAGACTGACAGTGCTTGAATGAGTGAATCCTTCAAAGGAGGGGTTAAGGCTGGAGAAACACCTGGGAATTATCCGAACATAGGTGGATTATTACATCACAAATAGGTATTTAAAGGGTCACTTGATGCTGGGCCTGTTGCCATGGCAATTTTTGACAAATAATTATTTACAAATGTAAGTCTATTTTGTGTCCCACTTGGCAAATGTATTAAAAAAAAAAAAGCATATTCATTTACTTTCCTGGAATTGTTTTTGAAATAAATAGCTCTGCCTTCCCAGAAACCTGAGGGTACATATCCAACTCCATCTGAGTCTGTGGTGACATAATATGCATTAAAGATGATGTTTTGCAGTTTTCTGATTCATGGGTGACTCATCAAGGTCATCCAAGCTTAGCATTCCCAACGAAACACGTGGGACAAGGACCTTGCCGTGTCCCTGGTACTTAATAGAGATTCAAGAAATGTTTGTAGTTTTTGAATTTGGAAAGTGACCCTAAGTGTCTAGAATTCACTCTGGAAAGAGCAATATAGTCTTGGTTGCTATTAGTAAACTTATCATTCAGAAGCTTAACTTTGTGTTTTGAGGGCCTCCGAAAGCCCAGCCATCGAAATTTGTCAGAGCACAGAAAGGTTTTCACCAGATGCCATACCTCTGTGTTTAATGACTGGACAAGGAAGGCGAGGATTAGGACCAAAGTGTTGAAGGATTTTGTCTTAAGCACTCGCGTTATGAGAAAGCCTTGAGGAAATCCAGAGGCCCCTTGGCACTGCCGTGTAATGACTTCTCCCGCTCATGGGAAGCAGATGGAGTTAACAGGCTGAAACTGTTGTTTTATATAAAATCCCCAAACAACTTCCTATATCATATACTCCCATATGATACACAAAACAGGAAGAAATTCATTATAAATCCCAAGGGAAGTTCCCTTCTCACTTTCAGAAGCCGTACTTACTTGCTGTTCATGGTTTTTTTTAGAAAGCAAATAGAAACCTGCCTCTCAGAGATGGGAATAAAGAAAGATTTTTTTGTTTTGTTTTTGCGGTAAGAGGGCCTCTCACTGTTGTGGCCTCTCGCATCATGGGGCACAGACTGTGGACGCGCAGGTTCAACGGCCATCGCTCACGGGCCCAGCCGCTCCGCGGCATGTGGGATCTTCCTGGACAGGGGCACGAACCCGTGTCCCCTGCATTGGCAGGCGGACTCTCAACCACTGCGCCACCAGGGAAGCCCAAGAAAGAGTTTTATGGGATGGTGCTTTGGGCCACAGTGCTTTCCAGAAGGTGTGTAAGAAAAGAGATCAAAACACCTTTGCCTCTCAGCATGTCTGAACAGCCCTGCTGGTGGACGGTGGGATCTGGATGGCAGGCACACAATGCCTTCCTCACAACCCCAAACTGAGAAAACCGAGCTGGTTTGGGGGGTTCTGGAAGATCCCTACCTTGGGGTGGGACGGGAGCTGATTGGAGAACACCCTGGAGTTGTGAGCACAGAACTGTATAGGTCTTAGACTCAGGGTCTGGCAATTTTCATTTCATAATGATAAAGAACAGAAGCAGAGCCCAGTCTTGCCTGAGAGAGGAGTCATCTGCAACTGCAGACACTGGCCCTGCACCAGTCAACCTCCCATCTTCCTGGCCCACAGAACCCCAGTGAGGTCTGGGTGGCAGGGTGCCCAGCCCTTTCCTCCCTGTGGGTTACTTTCCGTGATCACGTGGCATGGTTCTGGCCACTGGGGCAGAGGGAAGTCCACTGATGGGAAGTGGGAGGGCGTCTCTGGGAAAGACCTCTCTTTCTCAACAGAGACAAAGATGTTAGAGGAAAGCTTCCTCGTGTGGCATCTCTTCCTTACTATTTGGGATGCTAGGACAGGGATGTCATGTTTGGGGTTGTGATGGACATCCTGTAACCACGAAGCAATAGATATCAGAATCAAAAGCCAACAGGAATGGTGAACAGAAGGTTAAAAAGAGCCTGTTGATGAATGCTGTCTGTGAGCTATTGCAGCCAATGGGGAACCTACCTTTGAATCAGGAGTGTGAAATAACTGAAGATCTTTATTTCTTCAGCCTCTGGGGGTTGGTTATTCTTATACTTGCACCTGAACTCATTGAACTGATGCATCTAATATTTGCAGATGCTAAAACAACTTGACCTTTGTTTTCACCCATTCCCATTTGGAAGGTCATTGTCACAAACACTGGGAGGCAATAAAATGTAGAGGTTAAAAGTAAAGGCCTTGAGACAGAAGAAGCAAGAAGAACTACAATCCTGCAGCCTGTAGAACAAAAACCCATTCACAGAAATATAGACAAGATGAAAAGGCAGGGGGCTATGTACCAGATGAAGTAACAAGATAAAACCGGAGAAAAACAACTAAATGAAGTAGAGATAGGCAACCTTCTAGGAAAACAATTCAGAATAATGATAGTGAAGATGATCAGGACCTCAGAAAAAGAATGGAGGCAAAGATCGAGAAGATGCAAGGAGTGTTTAACAAAGACCTAGAAGAATTAAAGAACACACAAACAGAGATGAACAATACAATAACTGAAATGAAAAATACACTAGAAGGAATCAATAGCAGAATAACTGAGGCAGAAGAACGGATAAGTGAGCTGGAAGACAGAATGGTGGAATTCACTGCTCGGAACAGAATAAAGAAAAAAGAAAGAAAAGAAATGAGGATCATACACCACGATCAAGTGGAATTTATCCCAGGAATGCAAGGATTCTTCAATATACACAAATCAATCAATGTGATACACCATATTAACAAATTGAAGAAGACAAACCATATGATCATCTCAATAGATGTAGAAAAAACTTTTGACAAAATTCAACACCCATTTATGATAAAGACTCTCCAGAAAGTAGGCATAGAGAGAACTTAGCTCAACATAATAAAGGCCATATATGACAAACCCACAGCCAACATTGTTCTTAATGGTGGAAAACTGAAACCATTTCCTCTAAGATCAGGAACAAGACAAGGTTGCCCACTCTCACCACTATTATTCAACATAGTTTTGGAAGTTTTAGCCACAGAAATCAGAGAAGAAAAAGAAATAAAAGGAATCCAAATCAGAAAAGAGGAATTAAAGCTGTCACTGTTTGCAGATGACATGATATTATACATAGAGAATCCTAAAGATGCTACCAGAAAACTACTAGAGCTAATCAATGAATTTGGTAAAGTAGCAGGATACAAAATGAATGCACAGAAATCTCTTGCATCCCTATACAGTAATGATGAAAAATCTGAAAGAGAAATTAAGGAAACCCTACCATTTACCATTGCAACAAAAAGAATAAAATACCTAAGAATAAACCTACCTAGGGAGACAAAAGACCTGTATGCAGAAAACTATAAGACACTGATGAAAGAAGTTAAAGATGATACCAACAGATAGAGAGATATACCATGTTCTTGGATTGGAAGAATCAATATTGTGAAAATGACTATACTACCCAAAACAATCTACAGATTCAATGCAATCCCTATCAAATTACCAATGGCATTTTTTACAGAACTAGAACCAAAAAAAACTTAAAATTTGTATGGAGACACAAAAGACCCCAAATAGCCGAAGCAGTCTTGATGGAAAAAATTGGAGCTGGAGGAATCAGGCTCCCTGACTTCAGACTCTACTACAAAGCTACAGTAATCAAGACAATATGGTACTGGCACAAAAACAGAAGTGTAGATCAATGGAACAGGATAGAAAGCCCAGAGATAAACCCATGCACGTATGGTCAACTAATCTATGACAAAGGAAGGCAAGGATATACCATGAAGAAAAGACAGTCTCTTCAATAAGTGGTGCTGGGAGAACTGGACAACTACATGTAAAGGAATGAAATTCGGACACTCCCTAGCACCATACACAAAAATAAACTCAAAATGGGTTAGAGACCTAAATGTAAGACCGGATACTATAGAACGCTTAGAGGAAAACATAGGAAGAACACTCTTTGACATAAATCACAGCAAGAGCTTTTTTGATCCACCTCCTAGAGTAGTGGAAATAAAAACAAAAATAAACAAACGGGACTTAATGAAACTTAAAAGTTTTTGCACAGCAAAGGAAACTACAAACAAGACGAAAAGACAACTCTCGGAATGGGAGAAAATATTTACAAACGAATCAATGGACAAAGGATTAATCTCCAAAATATATAAACAGCTCATGCAGCTCAATATTAAAAAAACAAACAACCCAATACAAAAATGGGCAGAAGACCTAAATAGACATTTCTCCAAAGAAGACATACAGATGGCCAAGAAGCACATGAAAAGCTGCTCAACATCACTAATTATAAGAGAAATGCAAATCAAAACTACAATGAGATATCGCCTCACACCAGTTCGAATGGGCATCATGAGAAAATCTACAAAGAACAAATGCTGGAGAGGGTGTGGAGAAAAGGGAACCCTCTTGCACTGTTGGTGGGAATGTAAATTGATACAGCCACTATGGAGAACAGTTTGGAGGTTCCTTAAAAAACTAAAAATAGAATTACCATATGACCCAGCAATCCCACTACTGTGCATATACTCAGAGAAAACCATAATTCAAAAAGACACATGCACCCCAATGTTCATTGCAGCTCTATTTACAACAGCCAGGTCATGGAAGCAACCTCAATGCCCATCGGATGAACGGGTAAAGAAGATGTGGTACATATATACAATGGAATATTACTCAGCCATAAAAAGGAACAAAATTGGGTCATTTGTAGAGACGTGGATGTATCCAGAGACTGTCATACAGAGTGAAGTAAGTCAGAAAGAGAAAAACAAATATTGTATATTAACGTATATATGTGGAACCTAGAAAAATGTTACAGATGAACCGGTTTGCAGGGCAGATGTTGAGACACAGATGCAGAGAACGAATGTATGGACACAAAGGGGGAAAGTGGCAGGGGGGGTGGTATGCTGAATTGGGAGATTTGGATTGACATATATACACCAATATGTATAAAATGGATAACTAATAAGAACCTGCTGTATAAAAAATAATAATAATAAATAAATAAAAAGTAAAGGCCTTGGAACCAGATGAACCTGGGTTTGTGATACGGCTGCATCCCTTTCTTGTTGTGTGGCCTTGGGAAAATTGCTTCATCCATGTAAGCCTCACTTTCTTCAGCTATAAAATGGGATAATATAAAATGAGGATTATAATGGTACCTACTTTGTTGGCCTATTGTAAATACAACAAGAGATGGTGTGAGTAAAGGGCTAGGCACAGGCTTAACACCTGGGGCAGTTATTACTATTATTTCTGATGATGGGTACCTATGTTTGTTCACAGAGATCGTATTGTCTCTTGTCCAGTTAGTGGCCAAAGTTTTTTCTACTTGATTTTCCTCCCAATTCTTGAAACATCATTCATCTGTACTCCAGCTCCTGGTTTTCTCTCCTCCGTGATAGAATCCATGGAGTCGAGCATCCAGCCCTTTGGTAAGTGGTGAGGGGGAACAAGGAAGTATAGACCATGACTCTTTGCTTAAAAAAGCCTATTGCTTAGTCTGGGATAGAATTCCACTATGAGCTACACAGTAAGTCCCCTACAGATGAACGAGTTCCATTCTGAAAGTGCTTACGTAAGTCCAATTTATTCGTAAGTCCAACAAAGTTAGCCTAGGTACCCAACTAACACAATTGGCTATGTAGTACTGTACTATAATAAGTTTATAACACTTTTCACACAAATAATACATAAAAAACAAACAAACACAAAAAATAAAGAGAACATTTTTAATCTTACAGTATAGTACCTTGAACAGTACAGTAGTACAGTACAACAACTGGCATACAGGGGCACATTCGCATCTTTGAAATTTCGCAACTTGAATGTTCATATGTAGGAGACTTACTGTATTGAATAGAAATGTCAGCCAAGGGCCATCTTAAGGCAACATATATCGTGTTTCCATCTGGATCCCACCTGTTAGCCTAAGGCCAGATGGGTAGGGCGGCAATGCAAGGATGTAGCCAGCGGGTTGGAGGAGGGCACTGGAGACCTGACCAGCTGGGAGGGCCATTGCTCAAACCAATCTGTGAGGAGATGTCATTGTCAGGAGCTGGAGCCTCAGGGAGACGGTAGGAGCTCCACCACCAAGCAAACCAACCGCTACCTAGAGCCATGTGCAAAGGCCTCCCATGGAGAGCAGTCGAGGATATTCTCAAAGAGTTGACTGGAGCAGAAAATAGCATTCCCAACAAAGAGTAAGAATAGGGGATTCTCATCCTTCTGTTATATGAGGCATCTGACCAACATGGAGGAACAAACCAAGATCTCACCACAGCAGAAGACAAGAGGCCTCAGCTGTGCCTCCCAACTGCGTGGCCAGAGTGATGGAGCTGCGTGGTCCTTGTGCTTGGTGAAGGCTCGCTGGACAATGACAAGTGGGGTCAGCAGTGTGGAGAGTAGAGATGGGGCCGGACAGCTTTGGACTGTTTGTGCATGTGGGGTGGAGGTGGTCCTCAGGCTGTTCGTTTTATCAGGAGCCAGACTTGGATGTGCCGGCACTGACGCTCCAAGGGCATGATGGGCTGGCAGCCCCGAACGTAGGTTGTAACGGGCAGGAGGCGCCCCTGGGTCTGGCCTTTAAGCATGTTCCATGGGCCCATGTTGGCTTAGGAGCACAGGGAGGAAGGTTTGCCGGCCTCGTACAGCCTGGCCTCAAGCCCTGCTATTGGGAGTCCCTCTACTTGGCTTGACTCCTCCTGTTGGCGTTTTGAAGTCTGGCTGAACTGGATGCCAAGAATCGGAGTTTATATAAATACATAGAGGCTATGGCTCTTGCTCCACGCAAGAGCTTATATCTGATTGTCCTCACATCCCAACTGCAAGGGAATTGTGTTGGGGGAAGGCAGGGAGTGTGTGCATTGTGTTTTGTGAGTCTCTTCACCACTATAACATAAAACCTCGAGTGTCAGATTCCATCTGTCACTACAATTGAATCCTGTTGGCTTGGCTGAAATGCTGAGAGCTGCTTTGCTTCTTAGCAGCCCTCCCTTTCCCGTGGATGTTCTTACTGCAGCCTGTGGTCACATAAGGAAAGCTGGTCCTGCCCAAGCTCTGTCAACAGTGAGGGCCCGTGGCATCTGGGTGTCCAAAAGAAAGGCGGCTGAGGGCTACAGTGTCAATGTTGTATATTTTGATTTACAAAAATGATTCATTTGTTTATTTCTATTTTTTTCTGAAAAGGATTGGAGTCTGTTTACAATAAGATCTAATATTTCCCCTCTTCTGTTTTCTTTGCTTTTTTGGTTATTTATACTGTAAAAACACCCTATTTTTATGTTTTTCAAGCTGATTTACAATTTCTTTGGGAATATTTCTGTTTTTAAAGCATCTGTCATTTGTCTCCTTCTGCAGCTGGAATGAGACAAAAAACTCTAGTGCAGGTGGTGGTAAATGATGCCTGTGGGCCACATCTGCCCCACCACCTGTTTTTTTTTAATTAATTAATTAATTATTTTTGGCTGTGTTGGGTCTTTGTTGCTACGTGTGGGCTTTCTCTAGTTGCCTGCCACCTGTTTTGTTTTGTTTTTTTAAAACAGTGCTGACTTTCTTTTCTTTTTTTAATTAATTAATTGATTGATTGATTGATTTTTGGCTGCATTGGGTCTTGGTTGCTGTGTGCAGGCTTTCTCTAGTTGTGGTGAGCGAGGGCTACTCTTCATTGTGGTGTGTGGGCTTCTCATTGCGGTGGCTTCTCTTGTTGTGGAGCACAGGCTCTAGGTGCACGGGCTTCAGTAGCTGTGGCATGCAGGCTCAGTAGTTGTGGTGCACGGGCTTAGTTGCTCCGCAGCCTGTGGGATCTTTCTGGACTAGGGCTTGAACCCGTGTCCCCTGCACTGGCAGGCGGATTCTTAACCACTGCACCCCCAGGGAAGCCCCTGCCACCTGTTTTTGTAAATAAAGTTTTATTGGAACACAGGCATGGGTATCTGTTTATTATTGACCCTGATTACCTTTGTGCTACAATGGCAGAGCTGTATAGTTGTGACAGAGACTGTGGAGCTGCAAAGCCAAAAATATTTACTATGTAGCCCTTTATAGAAAAAGTTTGCTGACCCCTGCTTTAGTTCACAGTCAAATATAATTTTAAAATACTATCTGACCTAAGTGAATTTATCTTGATCGGCACTGTGTGGTGGCGTGTGGCTAGGATGGGTGTCCATTCTTTTCTATACCAATGTTGCTCTGCTTCCTGAGAGCCCAGTCTTACTGGATCTATCTGACTGCAAGGGCTGCTTTTTGCCGGCTCTGTCCTGGACAGTGAGCTCAACCCAATTCCTTGATTCCCGTTCTCCAAAACAGGACACGGTCAGTGTGGAGGGCTTGGCTGAAAGTGTGGAGTGATGGAAATAAAGCACACAAGTTTAGACTGAGGACTAGACACCTCACTCCGAAAATCCCTCTGGCAACCCTTCCTGCCACCACTAGGAATACCTTTCTGATCATCTTGCTCTTTAGATATTCACCATGTTGTTTTGCCCTTCTCCTCCCCAATACCCACCTCATATCTAAATCCCCCTCACTTTATCCTGGAGAGCTATCATGCTCTCCACTACTGACTTACACAGTATACCTGTACATCCTCTAATACTGGTATGTACCAGTTACTGGAAAATAACTGGAATATGAGAGGGAAATGTTGTGTGATGCAGGAGGGAACCTTGCTTCCTTAGGCTTCAGGTTTCCACAAGGAGGGACATCAGCTAGTGGAACATGAGTGGCCTCACTCATTCTTACCCAGAGGAAGGACTTCTAATATTATTGATAAGCTTGGGATAAGCACTGACCATGTGCCCCTTCCTCAGTCTCTTTCTCTCGGGACACAGCTTCCCGGAAGCCCATACTCTGGTCTTGCTGTTTGGTGGGATAATTTCAGTTCAGGGGAATAGGGGTATTTGGTGCATGGGGTGGGACTATTGATAAATAAATGAAGAATGGAATTTGATGAACAAACTAACTCTTGTAGATGGAAGCTTCTGGTGGGCCAGGCCATGTATTCTAGGGTGGGTTTTCCTATTAGGAGATAAGGATTTGAGGGCAAGTGGTGTATCTGGAAGGTGAGCCTAGGAAGTACCAGTTGGGGTGTGTGGACGGGAATGCAGCCAATTACAGATGCGCCATCAAGCCATTTACCACTTGGGTGATCAGAGCTTAATCCCACAGTAAACACTGGAAAATGGTGTAGAACATGCACCTCAGAGTTGTCCTGCTGGAGAGGTGAGGGAGCTGAGGTGTTTATACTCCAACTCCTGTCAGTCAGTGATTGAGGGTTGCTCCTGGGGGGTGACTTCCAAGGCATGGCTGGGCTTCCCCACATCATAAAGAAGCCTTCTTTATCTTTGAGGAAAACCCTCAGGCAAAGAAATGCAGATGCTCACTGTTATCATTTCTTCAGGAGCTCACTGAAGCTGTAAGACCAGAGGGAGGTGGGCAGGGCCAGAACACCCTATGTCACTATTACAGACTCTGGTGTTGAAGGGTGAATTTGACATCTCTTTCTTAGTTAATGGTGCTTTAACTTTACTGTGGGATTCAGGATTGAGAGAATCAAATTTTGGGTTTCGGCATGATTTGTTTTCTGATCATATAATCTCATGTTTGTCTGTTCGATGTGGCTATTTTCAGAGGCCACAGGTCCTGGATCATCTCCAGAGGGTTCCTATAGAGCCTCTACTTAAATGGGGCTACCTGCTTTCCAGGGCCCCAGCTGCCTCCTCGAGACAAGGACCATATCCCCACCACTATCGGCAGGACCTCTAGTAGCCTCTCATCCTATGTCCATAGTAAATGGTATTTCTGTGCCTTCATACTGTGGGCTCTTCCAGGAGAGGAGCTGAGGCTGGGAACAGCTGAAAATTTGAGCAATTAATTGATTTGTTCAGTGCTCATAAATTCTTACATTATCTCTTACATTTCTGCTAGAGAGACTAATTTCTTAGCCTCAGTAACAAAATTATTGGTGAACGTGCTGGTTGACCCAATTAGGTCAAGTGTCCTCCCTGGAACCAATCAGAGGGTGGAATCCTGTGGCGATAACAGGCAGGTCCCACTGGAGCCACGTGGCTAGAGCTGGAGAATTGTGCTGGTTAGATAATCCATTTGTTGCTCTCCTCCCACACAACAGATACTCTCCACCCTCTGAACAGGGTTAGCATTGGTGTATCTGGACAGGTCATGACTTTAAAAACAGCTTCTCATGCTCTCCTGGGTCTTATTTAAATAAAACATTAAGCAATGCCACCCTTGGCCAATTCCTAAAGGAGAGGGGTCAGCAGTGCCTTCATGAAGGTTGCCCAGTGAAGTAAAGTTGCCCTATCCTCTGGTCACATTTTACTGTAAAGTTTAAAGGCTTTCATAAGCCCAAGTTGCAGCAGAATTGGCCCTGCCGTCTTCATTTAGCATTTGTCAAGCGTTCTGGAATATCGGTTAACTGTGTGTGAGCTGTACGGTTTAGGAATTATTGGGAAACTTTAATTTTCAAACATGAATCTAATCTGTTTGGGCTGAGCTTGTGAACTATCACCCTAGGAGTGAAGTAACCAGGCCGACTCTGTTTTTGAGCCAAATAAAATCAGGTGAGCTGCTTTTATGTCGTATAGCATAGTGTATTGATATCACGCAGAGACTTCAGTGATGAGAGAACATCAACGTGCCAGTCCTGTGGAAAGAATTACCACGCCAGCAAAGATCCTCACAATATCAAAACAATACTAAGGACACACTTCCATATTTAAAGAGCACATTTCATGGAGGAAGAGGTTGAAACTGCAAAGAGTTTGGAGACTGAGGGACCGTTATTAATAAAGAAATAGGAGAGGATTCTAGAATCCTGAAAATATCACCTCCATGGCTATTTGCACTTAACATAATCACTGGAAATATGCCCAAATCAAGGTGCTTGAAGAATCAGGGCCGGACTTGTAGGTGCTTTGGGCTTTGGCCAAACAAGTTGCATTCTGAACAGAGTTTTTAAAGAACAAGCATAAACAGTGTACCCAATATGTAGAGTTGTGCCCTTCAAGGCAGCCCGTGTCAATGTCCAGATTTGGTGACTGGTCACAGATCACTTGGTGTCCAACTGGTTTTTCTTGGCCTTTCAGGGGAAAATGGAAGGCTTCTCCTGAGGTGGGCACAATAACACGAACTCTAATGATGTCAAATTCTGGTGCAGTGACAGCACCATCTCGTGGACCTGGGGGACTTTTTGATGTTTGTGGGAGTTGGGATTCTAAGTTGGTCAGTGAGATGGATGGCATTGAGACCAAAGAGGAACTAGATCAGGGCCCCTCCAGGGATGACATCTGCTTTCATTGTGTAATAACACAAAGAGTGTTGACTCTAGATTGTTGGCTGAATACTTCTCTCTGTCCCCTCAGTGGGATACTTACTAATGATGGCGAGCTTGTTGGGGGTGATGATGAATTCAGTCTTACAACCCAAACAATAAAGTCAATCATAAAATTCAGGTAGACAAATGAAACTCTTGGGAATCAAATCTTCCGACTGCCAAGTTTCTCTACTTTTAAATTGATCATTGTGGATAATATCAGAGATGAGCCCATAGGGAAGAGAATTTGAACACTCTGTTCCTCTATGAGGAGAAGAAGGTTGAATTTTTTTAGAACTAAATGGAGGCATCTGTTTTGTTTAAATTAAGGGTCTTGAAGTACCAGCCAGGGACTGAGCTGACCACCGTTTCTGTAATAAGGTAATAAATCATGCGGATGGTTAAAGAAGCAAGAAACATTCTTGCTTTGTTCAACCAATTAAGCAGTAAGCCTTCTGGGTCCTTTTGTTAATTACTGTCCGACACAACTTATACAATTGAATCCAGCCTTTTATTTAATTATATTAATCTATTCCAGCAACTTCAAATACCAACAATGCCAATAACAAAGTTCATTCTAAAAATAGAGGTCTTGTTTAATTTTTATTTTTCAACCATAATACCCTTTACAAGGTTGCCATCTGAGAATTTTTAGCTCTGTCTCAGCCTCAGGATGTTAGGGGAATTTGTGTTGAATATAGACAAGTCTGAAGCAAGAAGATGGTGGCTGAATCTCTTCTCTCAACGGGGTGATAAATCTGTCTAGGTCTGTGCTATCCAATAGACCTGTTTGCACTGACGAATGTTCTATTCTCTGTGCTTTGCAACACAGTGGCTATTGAGCACTAGAAATGTGGCCAGTACAACTGAGGAACTGAGTTTAAATTTTCTTTAATTTTAATGAATTTACGTTTAGATAACCACATGTGGCCACTGGCTCCTCGCCCAGGTCTAGAGTGTATTCTGAGGAAGGAAAAATGCAGTGTTCCATTGACTTCAACAGGTGAAGAAATGCATAGTTATGATGTGTACTGTTTAGAAACCCTTACCTCCTGCTTAGAGTTTGTTATTTGAAACACACTGTATCCTGAGACAGCCCAAAGGAGATCAGCATCTTTGAGGGGAGGTTTTAAGCTGACCATGTGAAGAGGGAAATCCACCTGGAAGAGAGATGGGTACCAGGTCTTTTTTTTTTTTTTAATAGATCTTTATTGGAGTATAATTGCTTCACAATACTGTGTTAGTTTCTGTTGTACAGCAAGGTGAATCAGGCATATGCCGACATATATCCCCATATCCTCTCTCTCTTAAGCCTCCCTCCCACCCTCCCTACCCCACCCCTCTAGGTCATCACAAAGCACCGAGCTGATCTCCCTGTGCTATGCTGCTGCTTCCCACTAGCTATCTATCTTACATTCGGTAGTGTATGTACTCATACACGTCGCCCCAGCTTCCCCCTCCCCACCTCCTGTGTCCTCAAGTTCATTCTCTATGGTTACGTCTTTATTCCTGCCCTGCCACTCGGTTCATCAGTACCTGTTTTTTTTTTTTTTAGATTCCACATATGTGCGTTAGCATACAGTATTTGTTTTTTCTCTTTCTGACTTACTTCACTCTGTATAACAGACTCTAGGCCCATCCACTTCACTACAAATAACTCAATTTTGTTTCTTTTTATGGCTGAGTAATATTCTTTATCCATTCATCTGTCAATAGACACTTAGGTTGCTTCCATGTCCTGGCTATTGTAAATAGTGCTGCAATGAACACTGTAGTACATGTCTTTTTTTTTTTTAACATCTTTATTGGGGTATAATTCCTTTACAATGGTGTGTTAGTTTCTGCTTTATAACAAAGTGAATCAGTTATACATATACATATGTTCCCATATCTCTTCCCTCTTGCATCTCCCTCCCTCCCACCCTCCCCATCCCACCCCTCCAGGTGGTCACAAAGCACCGAGCTGATCTCCCTGTGCTATGCGGCTGCTTCCCACTAGCTATCTACCTTACGTTTGGTAGTGTATATATGTCCATGCCTCTCTCTCACTTTGTCCCAGCTCACCCTTCCTCCTCCCCGTGTCCTCAAGTCCATTCTCCAGTAGGTCTGTGTCTTTATTCCTGTCTTACCCCTAGGTTCTTCATGACATTTTTTTTCTTAAATTCCATATATACGTGTTAGCATACGGTATTTGTCTTTCTCTTTCTGCCTTACTTCACTCTGTATGACAGACTCTAGGTCTATCCACCTCATTACAAATAGCTCAATTTCGTTTCTTTTTATGGCTGAGTAATATTCCATTGTATATATGTGCCACAACTTCTTTATCCATTCATCCGATGATGGGCACTTAGGTTGTTTCCATCTCCGGGCTATTGTAAATAGAGCTGCAATGAACATTTTGGTACATGACTCTTTTTGAATTATGGTCTTCTCAGGGTATATGCCCAGTAGTGGGATTGCTGGGTCATATGGTAGTTCTATTTTGAGTTTTTTAAGGACCCTCCATACTGTTCTCCATAGTGGCTGTATTAATTTACATTCCCACCAACAGTGCAGGAGGGGTCCCTTTTCACCACACCCTCTCTAGCATTTACTGTTTGTAGATTTTTTGATGATGGCCATTCTGACCGGTGTAAGGTGATACCCCATTGTAGTTTTGATTTGTATTTCTCTAATAATTAGTGATGTTGAGCATCTTTTCTTTTTTTTTCTCTTTACTACTTTTTTTTTGAATTTTCCTTATCTTTTTATACAGCAAGTTCTTATTAGTCATCAATTTTTTACAAATCAGTGTATACATGTCAATCCCAATCTCCCAATTCATCACACCACCACTCCCACCCCCACCCCCCACTTTCCCCCTTTGGTGTCCATACGTTTGTTCTCTACATCTGTGTCTCTATTTCTGCCCTGCAAACTGGTTTGTCTGTACCATTTTCTAGGTTCCACATATATGCATTAATATACAATATTTGTTTTTCTCTTTCTGACTTACTTCACTCTGCATGATAGTCTCTATATCCATCCACATCTCTATAAATGACCAATTTCGTTCCTTTCTATGGCTGAGTAATATTCCATTGTATACATGTACTATATCTTCTTTATCCATTCATCTGTCGATGGGCATTGAGGTTGCTTCCATGACCTGGCTATTGTAAATAGAGCTGCAATGAACATTGGGGTGCATGTGTCTTTTTGAATTATGGTTTTCTATGGGTATATGCCCAGTAGTGGGATTGCTGGGTCATATGGTAATTCTATTTTTAGTATTTTAAGGAACCTCCATACTGTTCTCCATAGTGGTTGTATCAATTTACATTCCCATGAACAGTGAGTGCAAGAGGGTTCCCTTTTCTCCACACCCTCTCCAGCATTTGTTCTTTGTAGATTTTCTCATGATGCCCATTCGAACTGGTGTGAGGTGATACCTCACTGTGGTTTTGATGTGCATTTCTCTAATACTTAGTGATGTTGAGCAGCTTTTCATGTGCTTCTTGGCCATCTGTATGTCTTCTTTGAAGAAATGTCTATTTAGGTCTTCTGCCCATTTTTGGATTGGGTTGTTTGTTTTTTTAATATTGAGCTGCAAGAGCTGTTTATATATTTTGGAGATTAATCCTTTGTCCATTGATTCATTTGCAAATATTTTCTCCCATTCTGAGGGTTGTCTTTTCATCTTGTTTGTAGTTTGCTTTGCAAAAGCTTTTAAGTTTCATTAGGTCCCATTTGTTTATTTTTGTTTTTATTTCCATTACTCTAGGAGGTGGATCAAAAAAGATCTTGCTGTGATTTATGTCAAAGAGTGTTCTTCCTATGTTTTCCTCTAAGAGTTTTATAGTGACCAGTCTTACAGTTAGGTCTGTAATCCATTTTGAGGGTTTTTTTTGTGTATGGTGTTAGGGAGTGTTCAAATTTCATTCTTTTCCATGTAGGTGTCCAGTTTTCCCAGCACCACTTATTGAAGAGACTGTCTTTTCTCCATTGTATATTCTTGCCTTCCTTTGTCATAGATCAGTTGACCATAGGTGCCTCGGTTTATCTCTGGGCTTTCTATCGTGTTCCATTGATCTATATTTCTGTTTTTGTCAGTACCATACTGTCTTGATTACTGTCACTTTGTAGTATAGTTTGAAGTCAAAGAGACTCATTCCTCCATTCCGTTTTTCTTTCTCAAGATTGCTTTGGCTTTTTGGGGTCTTTTGTATTTCCATATGAAGTGTAAATTTTTTTGTTCTAATTCTGTGAAGAATGCCATTGATAGTTTGATAGGGTTTGCACTGAATCTGTAGATTGCTTTGGATAGTATAGTCATTTTCACAACATTGATTCTTCCAATCCAAGAACATGGTGTATTTCTCCATGTGTTTGTATCATCTTTGATTCCTTTCACCAGTATTTTATAGTTTTCTGAGTACTAATCTTTCATCTCCTTAGGTAGGTTTATTCCTAGGTATTTTATTCTTTTTGTTGCAATGGTAAATGGGATTGTTTCCTTAATTTCTCTTTCTGATTTTTCATTGTTAGTGTATAGGAATGCAAGAGCTTTCTGTGTATTAATTTTGTATCCTGCAACCTTACCAAATTCATTAATTAGTTCTAGTAGCTTTCTGGTGGCATCTTTAGGATTTTCTATATATAATATCATGTCATCTGCAAACAGTGACAGTTTTACTTCTTCTTTTCCAATTTGTGTTCCTTTTTTTGCCTTTTCTTCTCTGATTGCCGTGGCTAGGACTTCCAAAACCATGTTGAATAAGAGTGGTGAGTGGACACCCTTGTCTTGTTCCTGATCTTAGTGGAAATGCTTTCAGTTTTTCACCATTGAGAATGATGTTTGCTGTGGGTTTGTCATATATGGCCTTCATTGTGTTGGGGTAGGTTCCCTCTATTCACATTTTCTGGATAGTTTTTATCATAAATGGGTGTTGAATTTTGTCAAAAGCTTTTTCTGCGTCTATTGAGATGATCATATGGTTTTTCTCCTTCAATTTATTAATATGGTGTATCACATTGATTGATTTGTGTATACTGAAGAATCCTTGAATCCCTGGGATAAATCCCACTTGATCATGGTGTATGATCCTTTTAATATGTTGTTGGATTCTGTTTGCTAGTATTTGTTCAGGATTTTTGCATCTATGTTCATCAGTGATATTGGTCTATAATTTTCTTTTTT
Organism: Aethalodelphis obliquidens; assembly: GCF_003676395.1. NCBI lineage: Eukaryota > Metazoa > Chordata > Mammalia > Artiodactyla > Delphinidae > Aethalodelphis > Aethalodelphis obliquidens. Next base: position 9,958,181 of record NW_020838000.1, read on the forward strand.
TGTGATATCTTTTTCTGGTTTGGGTATCAGGGTGACTGTGGCTTTGTAGAATGAATTTGGGAGTGTTCCTCCCTCTGCAATTTTTTGGATGAGTTTGAGGAGTGGTGTTAGCTCTTCTCTAAATATTTAATAGAATTCGTCTGTGAAGCCCTCTGGTCCTGGACCTTGGTTTGTTGGAAGATTTTTAATTACAGTTTCAATTTCATTACTAGTGATAGGTCCGTTTATATTTTCTAATTATTCCTGGTTCAGCCTTGGGAAATTGCACCTTTCCAAGAATTTGTCCATTTCTTCGTGGTTGTCCATTTTATTAGCATATAGTTGTTTGTAGTAGTCTTTTGTAATCCTTTGTATTTCTGTGGTGTCAGTTGTGATTTCTCCTTTTTCATTTCCAATTTTATTGATTTGTGTCCTCTCCATTTTTTTCTTGATGAGGCTGGCTAAGGGTTTATCAATTTTGTTTATCTTCTCAAAGAACCAGCTTTTAGATTTATTGATCTTTGCTATTGTTTTCTTCTTATTCTATTTCATTTATTTCTGCTCTGATATTTATGATTTCTTTCCTTCTACTGACTTTGGGTTTTCTTTACTCTTCTTTCTCTAGTTGCTTTAGGTGTACAGTTAGATTGTTTATTTAAGATTTTTCTTGTTTCTTGAGGTGAGGTTGAATTGCTATAAACTTCTCTCTTAGAACTGCTTTTGCTACATCCCATAGATTTTGGGTTGTTGTGTTTTCATTGTCATTAGTTTCTATGTTTTTTAAAATTTCTTCTTTGCTTTCTTCAGTGATCTCTTGGTTATTTAGTAATGCATTGTTAGCCTCCATGTACTTGTGGTTTTTACAGTTTTTTTTCCTGTAATTGATTTCCAATCTCATAGCATTGTGATCAGAAAAGCTGCGTGATATGATATGATTTCAATTTTCTTAAATTTTCTGAGGCTTGATTTGTGACCCAAGATGTGATCTATCCTGAAGAAATTTCCATGTGCACTTGAAAAGAAAGAAGTGTATTCTGCCACTTTGGGTGGAATGTTGCATAAATATCAATTAAATGTAACTGGTCTATTGTGTCACTTAAAGCTTGTGTTTCCTTATTTATTTTCTCTTTGGATGATCTGTCCATTGGTGTAAGTGGGATGTTAAAGTCCCCTACTATTATTGTGTTACTGTCAATTTCCCCTTTCATGGTTGTTAGCATGCCTCATATACTGAAGTGCTCCTATTTTGGGTCCATAAACATTTATAATTGTTATATCTTCTTGGATTGATCCCTTGATCATTATGTAGTGTCTTTCTTTATCTCTTGTCCTTGTTTATCTCTTGTAGCAGTCTTTATTTTAAAGTCTATTTTATCTGATACGAGTATTGCTACTCCAGCTTTCTTTTGATTTCCATTTGCATGGAATATCTTTTTCTATCCCTTCACTTTCAGTCGTATGTGTCCCTAGGTCTGAAGTGGGTCTCCTATAGACAGCATATATATGGCTCTTGTTTTTGTATCCATTCAGACAGTCTGTGTCTTTTGGTTGGAGCATGTAATCCATTTACATTCAAGGCTATTATCGATATGTATGTTCCTATTACCATTTTCTTAATTGTCTGGGGTATGTTTTTGTGGGTCTTTTTCTCCTCTTGTGTTTCCCACCTAGAGAAATTTCTTTAATATTTGTTGTAAAGCTGGTTTTGTGGTGCTGAATTCTCTTAGCTTTTGCTGGTCTGAAAAGCTTTTGATTTCTCCATTGAATCTGAATGAGATCCCTGCTGGGTAGAGTAATGTTGGTTGTAGATTTTTCTCTTTCATCACTTTAAGTATATCCTGCCACTCCCTTCTGGCCTGCAGATTTTCTGCTGAAAAGTCAGGTGATAACCTTATGGGGATTCCTTTGTATGTTATTTTTTGTTTTTCCCTTGCTGCTTTTAATATTATTTCTTTGAATTTAATTTTTGTTAGTTTGATTAATATGTGTCTTTGTGTATTTCTCCTAGGTTTTATACTGTATGGGACTCTCTGAGCTTCCTGGACTTGGTTGACTATTTCCTTTCCCATGTTAGGGAAGTTTTTGACTATAATCTCTTCAAATATTTTCTCAGACCCTTTGTTTTTCTCTTCTTCCTCTGGGACCCCTATTATTCGAATGTTGGTGCATTTAGTGTTGTCCCAATGGTCTCTGAGATTGTCTTCAATTCTTTTCAGTCTTTTTTCTTTATTCTGCTCCTCAGCAGTTATTTCCACCATTTTGTCTTCCAGCTCACTTATTCATTCTTCTGCCTCAGTTATTCTGTTATTGATTCCTTCTAGTGTATTTTTCATTTCAGTTATTGTGCTGTTCATCTCTGTTTGTTCTTTAGTTCTTCTAGATCTTTGTTAAATATTTCTTCTATTTTCTCAGTCTGTGCCTCCATTCTATTTCTGAGATTCTGGATCATCTTTTCCATCAGTATTCTGAATTCTTTTTCAGGTAGATTGACTATTTCCTCTTCATTTTTTTGGTCTTGTAGATTTTTACCTTGTTCCTTCATCTGTGACATATTTTTTTCCCATCTCATTTTTTTTTCTTTTCTTATGAGTGGGGTTGTGCTCCTGTCTTTCTGGTTGTTTGGCCTGAGGCTTCCAACACTGGAGTTTGTAGGCTGTTGGGTAGAGTTGGGTCTTGGTGCTGAGATGAGGACCTCACTCCAATGAATATTCCCTGGATTCTGAGGTTCTCTGTTAGTCCAGTGGTTTGGACTTGGAGCTCCCACCGCAGGAGCTTTGGCCTGACCCCCGGCTCATGAACCAAGATCCTGCAAGCTGCGTGGGGTGGTTAAAAAAAAAAAAAAAAAGGAGAACCATAACAAAGTAAAAAATAAAATTAGACTAGGAAACTAACAGCTGTGTTAGTTCCCTAGACTAAAAATAAAAATATAGATGAAACAACAACTGGAAAGTAAAACAGAGCCACAATAGTAAAAAAGAGGAAGAGAAAAAAGAAAAGGTGGAAAAGGCCTTCGCTGTGGAGGGCAGGGCCTGAGCAGGGGTGAGGTTTGAGCAGTGAGTGGGGCCTATGCTTAGGATCCATGGGGCTGGAAAAGGTGTGGGGGGGTGGGACTTAGGCTCAACAGAACAGAAGGGCCCAGGTGTGCCCCTGCCTCTGGTCTCAGAGGGTGGGGGACCTCACCTGGGAACCCAGCAGGTTTCCTGGACTTGAGTGGGCAGGGCAAATGCCCTCCACTCCTCTACCACTCCTCCGGTCCCAGAGGGCTCCTCCCGCCTGACTCTCCTGATCTCCCCAGCCTCCCTCCTATGCCCCCAGGACCCACGCACCCAGAGGGGACTTTGGAGGTTGGGAGACTGGCCTGGGAGCTCAGCAGTCTCCCTGTGCCTGAGTGGGTGGGGCAAACCCTCTCTGCTCCTTTCCTACTCCTCTGGTCCTGAAGGGTCCCTCCCGTCTGCCTCTCCTGTTCTCTCCCGGCCTTGCTCCTATGTCCCCAGGACCAACTCAGCCCAGAGGGGACCTCTGAGGGCATAGGACCCAGCCTGAGAGCCCAGCAGATTTCCCCGGCCGATTGGGCAGGGGAAATGCTGGGCCCCTGATCTGAGCCCCTGAGGTCCCTCCAGGAGTGGGAACCCCTCCCCCCTCTCAGCCACCCTTCAAGGGTGCCGGTCCTGTCTAGCATCCACTTCTCCTTCCCCCTCAGTTCCCCCACATCCTACTGGTTCGCTTGGGGGTTCTTCCCATCTCCTTGGGTGTCAGGGTCCCCCACCCAGCACCATGTCTTCTCAATCACAGAACCACCCCCACTCAGCAACTCTTACAGCCCAACTGGGTGGGCCAAGTCACAACAAGAGGGCCATTCAGCTTTTGCTAGCATGGGCTCTGCCCTGATGGAGATGTGTTCTTCTATGACTGAATGTTCAGGTGTGGGCATATTTGAGGGTCCCAGACATTTCCTACCGGCTCAAAGACAGCCCTTTCATGGACATTAACACCCACCTCTAGTTCCTCTCATAAGAATTTTGGCTCAGACGCTGGCATTTCCCTCCCAGGGAGGTTTGCCTTTTTGCAAATGTTGCTCATTCTGATCCAATCAGCGCAAACCCTGTAACAGGGCATCAGGAGAGTTTCTGAACTGTACACACTTCTGTTAGTGGGAGTGTTCAATCTAAGCTGACCCAACACCAATGATTAAAGAAAAGAATATTGCATGAGAATCCGATTGTGGTTAATCTAGATAGAGAACAGCAAGGGCAGGGTGAATGGAGATAGAAAGTTCTGAGGAAATTCTCATTAACATGAGAACATCTTATTCCAGGTCTACTGACTCTTTTCAGCTACTAGGCTGAGCTGAAGAATTGGGTCAAAGCTCTCTCCAACCCTATTTTCTCTCAGTAGCTTACTTCCCTTCCTTCCTCTGAGCTATGCCTCAACCAATGAACATGAAATTTGTCCTCATAAGCCTATTGCAATGGTTTTTGGATGTCAGGACTTTGCACTTTCTTCATGCTTTAATTTTCATGGCTGGTGACACAGACAATCCAAGATAAGGCCATTTGAGATAAATTGATCAATCAGAATTGTGTATCCTGAAGGTGTTGCCAGGCCTCTTTCCTTAGTCAGAGATAAAAGCAATTATTTACTGCTCAATGGAAAAAAAAAACCCCAAGAATCTTATGTACCATGTAATGATCATCTACCAGTGATGAAGACATTGAGACAATGGGTCCATGTGTTTCTTTTTCTAAAACAGCCAGTGGTCAGTGAAGTAAGGTACAGGAAGGAAAGACTTCCCATATTCATTTGTGGAGTTTTTGTTTCTACTATCACCACTGCACAAATACAAAGGGTCTCCTTCATGATATGCACATGCTCCTGTTGTTCCCTTGAGTTGAACCTCTATGGTCACATTTCTCTTTTCCTTCTGTTGGTAGCATTCATTGTTCATCCACGGTGCTGACATTGTCAAATCGCCACAGCTGGCTGGCTTTTCCATCACACTCACGTAAATACAAATCTTTATTGTTTTCCTGCATCACAGCTTCTATGCATTTCCCAGAAAGAATGTGAACAATCATTCCATTCTGAAAAGAGAGAAGGAAAAAAAAAAAAAAGAAAATGAGTTGGTCCCCCACAATCAGTCAGCAAAGAAGGAAATTTCTAAGATTTGTGCTAATCATTAAGAGAATAATAAAGGTGATATGAACTGGCTTGGTAAGGAATTGGAGTATTTTGGTTACTATATAATGTAATTTAGGTAACCCTAAAATTTAAATATCATACAGAGCCTTGGGGTCATTAATTCAATTATTATTATTGTGGTTGGGTAATTATGCCATTTCTTGGAGAGTTCTGGCTAGTAAAATGCCAGTGTAAAGATCATGTTCAATCATTATACTGTATTGTTGACATTCATTGTTATCACTGTACTTGTAAATTTCTGCTTTCAAAAGGATTTAATTTAATCTCTGCCCTCTGTTAATCCTGCAATTTAGTACTGCTGCCACCAGGCTGCAGTATACAGTAAGACTTTAAGGATACACTGAAGGCCTGAGTCAGCCATGTTTGGAAGACCATAACTGCTTCCTGCCCAAAATCTACCAAACTTAATACTGAATGTAGCCATCCCCTTTTCAAGAAAAAAATCAATTTCTTTATGAAAAGTTAAACAACCTTAACCAACAGTGCTGATAATGTCCATTTATTTATTTAGAGATATAATTCACATGCCCTAAATACAACTCAGCAGATTTTAGTATATTCACAAAGTATATGCAACCATCACCTCTATCTAATTGCAGAAAATTTCATCACTGTAAAAAGAAATGTACTATCCATTAGCAGTCACTTCCCATTCCTGCTTCCTTCCAGCCACTGGAAATCATTAATCTAGTTTCTGTGTTTATGGATTTGTCTCTTCTTGACATTTCATATAAATGGAATCATATAATATATGGCCTTTTGTGACTAGCTTCTTTCACTTTGCATGGTATTTTCAAGTTTCATCCATGTTGTAGCACAAAATAGTACCTAATTTCTTTCTTTCTTTCTTTCTTTGTAGTGGTAAAAATATGTAACATAAAACTTTCTACCTTAACCATTTTTAAGTGTAAAATTTAGTAATGTTAAGTATATTCACTTTGTTGTGAAACAGATCTCCTTTTTTGAATGAAGAACTTTTTCTTCATTCAAAACAAACTCTATACCCATTAAACAACAACTTCCCTCTCCTCACTTCCCCTCGTGCCTGGTGACCACCATTCTATTTTCTGTTTGTATGAATATGACTTCTCTATATATTTCATATAAGTTTAATCATACAGTATTTGTCTTTTTGTGACTGGCTTATTTCACTTAGCATAATGTCCTCAAGCTTCATCCATGTTGAAGCAAATGACAGGGTTTCCTTCTTTCTTAAGGTAGGAAAATAGTCCATTGTATATATATAGCACATTTTGTTTATTCATTCATCAATCACTGGACCCTTGGGTTGCTTCCACCTATTGACTATTGTGAATACTGCTGCTATGAACAGTATCTTGCTCCTTTTTATGGCTGAATGAGAATACTTTATAAAGCCTTATTTTTTAATGCCTGAAAGATGCTGGGTGTATCTTAGTCACTAATCTTTTACATATTATTTTTAAATGCTGTTTCTAAATCTATCTTATCCAGAGGACTTTCTTAGAATGATCCTTTATGATCATTCATAAAGGGCCTTAACTTGGTTTCTAAGAATTCTTTGAGCATGTGTGGGCCCCCTGAGGCCTAGGTTCACTTGTCACCAAAGCCCCAAGAGCTTTGTTCTCAACTGTTTATCGTGAGCTCAGCTTAAGTTTTACACTATACGATTTTCCTCTTTCACAGCCTGCTTTAAGAGTACCGATGCATGGAGTTCTGCTTAGTTATTTAATCCCCCCGCCCCCGTTATTCCCAAGCAAAAGTTGAAGAAAGGCATGTTTAAAAGATGTGTGTATTAATCTGTTTGTTTGTATACTTGTACCCTAACTCATTTCAGAAGGGATTTGAGGTGAAGGAAAAACTATGTATGGACAGTTATTGTTGATACTGTCACCTTCCAATCCCAATCCTGTAAACGGCTCACTCTCCCTAAATACTTACACTCCTCCTATTTCCTAATACTTACACTCCTATTTCCTCTTTATTGATGCATAACCTCTGGAAAGGATCTCAAGCTTCTCTCTGGAGTCATGGGAATCAAAGCCTTACTAAACTGATGAAATGCTCAGAGTGGAATTTGCAAAGGAAGAAAGAACGATCTACGTCCTCATCTATCTGGTTGTGGAACAGGAGGCAGGCCTTTCCATTGCCCCTAAAACCACACCACCAACGTGGTTGACTGCTTCTGTAACACGCTCCATGGTCCTACTTGTGACCTAAGCTAATAAACTTTAAAAAGAGGCTGTCTCCTCTCTCCACCATATCAAGACCAGAGCTATACAGAAACCTGGCAAATCAGTACATTTCAAGATGCTGGTAGTTAACTTTGCTGCAAGGTTGGCTTCACCTCCCCCTGAGGCCTTAGTGCCAAGTCACTCAGTTCAACAGCAGGGACACAGGCTTGTATGGTAATACTTGACCTCTTGGAAGAGCCTGAGACACGCACCAGCCAGCCGCCCCGCTGAATCCTTCCTAGCTGGGTTACTTACCTCCTGGTAGTCCCAGTGCTGCCGATGGATGTCAGGGCCTCCCTTAGTGCAGTTCTGCAGAATCACCTGCTCTCGCCTGACATCGAAGCACAGGCGGTGGGGGCTGCCATAGTGGATCTCCTTCCTGCCCATGTGATCCAGGTGCTGGGACAGAGGGAAATGGCTGTTAGCACAGCTAGAAGGAGATCCTCTCCAAAGCTGGAGGTAAAGGAAGGAGAGCTCATTGCAATAGGGCTGAGGTCTGGGGGCAACCTTCAGATTCTACTGGGGTCAGCAAGACCCTATCTCATAGTCAAGTCCACAGATATGATGCCGGACTAGCCCTGGCCTCTGAAATCTCCACATTCCATCTACTTTTGCATTCATATTTATACATTCTGGAAAGTTCCTCCATTATTCTATTTACTGTATCATAGGTGAGGCCATAAAGGATGCTGTGTGTTTTGTGAGGGTACAGTTGGAAGGGCAGATGAGGAAACTCCTGAGGCCCGAGTGGATCTCTTTCTGGAGACGTCTGTGCTGGTCCTGCAAGTGATTTTCATTCTGTCTTTTGTATCTGCTGACTCTCGCTCATGGTTTGCATTTCCTCCTGGGTTCCGTAGGACTGGATCATGCATTCCTTTGCAGAGGGGCTTTAGCTGCGGGAAGCTCGTGGGCCCAGGTTGGAAACACATCCCGATAAAACCATTTTCCGTTTGTTCCTGCTAAATGCAGCCTGAACTAATTTTTACGCTAACTTTGTGGCTGGGAGACGGGGTTGGCTTCATGGGCATGTGACCTGTGTAACTGCAGGGGCCTCATGCTTAGAAGGGTTTAATGTTCTTGGTGTAATATATTTGGTTTAATGCTGATACTGTCTAGGAATTCTTAATAATTGTTGAGTGATAGGTCTCACCATCTTCATTTGCACTGAGCCCAACAAGTTAGGTAGCCAGTCCCACCTGAGGATTCCCAGACAACACAGTTCCTATAAATTTGAACCCTAAACCCACGTCGGACACAAGCTTGTGGTTAAAAATTTTCAGGGAAGAGTCATTTTCTCCAACGCAAAGACCTGTCTACAGACCTGCTTCCTTGTCATCTTCTGGTGGCAATAGGTAGTCTTTTCTAGTCCCGGTTTTCACAGATAGGTTACTCTGTGAAGGTCAAAGCTGGCTTTGTATGGGTGTCCCATTTCCAACCCCTCATCTGTCATGGGCTGAAGATGGGCTTTCGTCACTATCTCCTGCTTGGAACCAACGCCTCTGGGTTCCTGAGGTTTGACAGAAACTGTCCCCTTCACCCTGCAGGAGAGCTTGGCCATGGCCCTATGACTCTATTTCAGTTGCCTCTGGATTCGGGGCCCCTGGAGATTTCCCTTTGTTATAAACATAGTTACTTATGCATAAAAGAGGGTGTTTCTTCTTTTTTATATGGCATATGGTGCTTTCAGCTTAGCAAGTTCACAATTTTTCTGGATACAGAAGCCCTTGCTAATCCCCACCTCCCCACCAAGAATGTAAATAAATAAATAAATCCAAAAGCTAACATTCTTTTTGCACCATTATCCCCAGTTGCAGATGAGGAAACCAAGACTCAGAGAGGTCAAGAGGCCTGCCTGATGTCACACAGCTAGAAGGTGAGCTATTTCCACCATCACAGAGCTATCTCTCTGTCCTCCTGTGCCAGGTGTGAGTGCCCATTGGGATGTTCTAGAACATTGGTAAAAGGGCAAAACTGAAAGGGGACAAATGGATACTGAGAACTTGCTTCCCCGGGTGTCCTCCAGGCCCAGGGCCTTCCCCTAGGGTCCCAGAGCCTCGCCCGCCAGTCCTGCCTGCAGGGCTGGACCCTCCAAGACTTGTTCTGCCTTTCACCCCAGGCTCTTGGGGCCTCACCTGACTCGTTTGATCAATATCTCCAGGAAGTTACACTTTGTTGTTTGTTTTTTAATACAGGCCTTTGGGGTAGGACAACTTATGCGAAGGCCCCATCACAGGCTGAAAAGAGAAAGGTTTGGGGGGCGGGCTAGACTTTCCAGGTTGTCATCCAAGTTGTGATAAGAAGTGGACACATCAACCTTCATCCGGCATCACGGGGACGTCCCACGACCTGGGCAGTTATTCCTGAGATGGAAATTTGAAGAGAAGAAATACCCTAACATAGAAGGAGACCTTCCTGATATCCAAGGAGCCCACATGGTGCCGGAAGGACCCTCTGTCTCTAGATTCTTCCCCTGACTCAGTGTGGATTTCAGACCTGATTCAGGTCCCTTCTGGCCATATGTACCCACGAGCAGGACCTCTGGCTCAAGGAGAGACTCTCCCTGTGGTCAGTGCCTGCCAGTCACTTTCAGTGTCGCCCTTTGGGCCATAAACTTTTGTTGTCACAGGGCAACCCCGCCCTTCCTCGGTACCGAAGGGTCCAGCCATGCTGCAGAGTGAGGCCCCGGGAAATCCATGGAGTTGGTCTCCAGTGCGCCCCAGGAGAGCTCGTGTGCTCTTTCGCTCCCATCCCCAGGGGCGTTTGTACCCTCTGCCTTCCTCCTGACCATGCAGTGGAAGCCTTTCTCCCTGTGGAAGGAGTTTCACAAACCGCATTGCTCTGTGTGTGGGAAACGTTCCGAATGAGGCCACAGCTCTGAAACCCGATGACCCCATCTGTGTGTAAGGTCTCCTCTGACAAGTGAGGCAGAGCCTTGAGCCTTGTCTACCCAGATCCAGGCCTCTCCCCACTTCACACACACACACACACACCCCAGGCTCCTGTGATGCCCTAAAGTTCCCCCTCTGGCCCAGAAGTATTGGCCCCCATAGATCTCCATTAAATGCCCGAAAGACACAGCATACCTACTCTGGGCAGGACTCAGCGTCAGAAGCCTGGAGTCTTAGGAACACAGTCACGAGCTATGGGTTTGAGGCACTGCTGCAAATGGGTAACATTTTCCAGGGTCCCCTCGATTCCTCAGGGTTTCTGTGCCTATAGTGCCTGCTCGGTGACCCACTTTCTCCATCTCTGGTTCTAGTTGGCTAACGATCTTGAGCTGGTCCAGATGTTTCAGAAAGGTGCCCTGCTGGAAATTTGCCTGCACGCAGGTTTTCTTTGACCTCTGATTATAGATTTTTAATTTAAATGGGGAGCCTTTCCATTTTATAAATAAGTTCATTTGTATCATTTTTTTAGATTCCACATATAAGAGATATCTTAGGATATTTGTCTTTCTCTGTCTGACTTACTTCACTTAGGATATTCACAGAACAGAAACAGACTCAGACATAGAAAACAAACTTATGGTTACCAAAGGGGAAAAGGGGGGAGGGATAAATTACGGGTTTGGGATTAGCAGATACAAACTACTATATATAAAATAGATAATCAACAAGGTCCAACTGTATAGCACAGGGAACTATATTCAATATCCAGTAATAAGGTATAATGGAAAAGAATCTGAGAAAGATTATATATATATTTATATATGTATAACTGAATCACCGTGCTGTACACTAGAAACTAACACAACATTGTAAATCAACTATACTTCGATAAAAAAAAAAAAGAAAAAGAAAAAAATGGGGATCCTTTCCATAAACTCTGGATTTCCAGTGTCTTTTAAATTTTTGGATGATCTTGTAATACTGGATCTGGTTTCATACAAAACGAAAGACATTTACTGAGGCTGGGGCAGGCACTCCTCTGTGACAACAGCCTCTGCCCAGCTCCCCGTGTTTGTTTCCTTTATCCACTTAAACCCTGGAGACACACCTGAGTTTGAAGCCCCTGGGCTAGCCACTCTCCAAGCCTCGGTTTCCTCATCTGTCAGATGAAGACATTGGCTAAACAGCCTCACCATGTCCCTCGAGCTCAGATGCTCATATTCTCTGATGGGTCCACATTTGGGCTTGGGGCTGGGGCAGGTTGGGGAATGGGTCGTCAGAGTGGGGGACCATGCACAGTCAAGGGACATGGGACCACTGAAAGGAGATGCCCCAAAGGGAAGGGAGGGCCATCCCAGCAAAGACCCCTTGCAGGTCTGAGAACACTGACCACCCACCTGCTGCTGCTGGCTGTCACTGCAAGGAGCTAGCATCATGGCACAGCCCAGGACGTCCCCTTCTGCCAAGCAGTCTGCACAGAAGCCAAGTCCGGTGTTGTGGAGCTGTAAGCAACGTTCACAGAAGTGAATCCCGCCCTCTGCTGCAAAGATGCCCTCTGTCGGCCACTCCTTCACCCTCTGCAGTGTAGCTCAAGGTTCCATGCTCAGATCATAAAAATGATCGAGGTCAAGCTGAAGCCAGTGACCCTAAGGACAGGCCTCCTGAAGGAGGTGACAGCACCTGTCCTGGTGAAGGGGCCCTGGGATGGGTTATGGGGCAGCCCAGCCACCCCCCACAAGGAGGCCCTGCTGAGCTGGGACTGGGTGGCCAGGGTCATGGAAGAGCATCTGAACTTCAGCTCCTATCCTGGGAGACCACCCAACCCCTTCTCTTCCTCTCTCTCTGCACTTTGTTTTTGGTTTTTTTTTTGCGGTACGCAGGCCTCTCACTGCTGTGGCCTCTCCCGTTGCGCAGCACAGGCTCCGGACGTGCAGGCTCAGCAGCCATGGCTCACGGGCCGCTCCGCGGCATGTGGGATCTTCCCAGACCGGGGCACGAACCCGTGTCCCCTGCATCGGCAGGCGGACTCCCAACCACTGCGCCACCAGGGAAGCCCTCTGCACTTTGTTTTTATCATGACTTGCCTTTCCAGAGAACCTGGGCCTGCGTTCGGATGGGTAGAGCTTGGGATAGATGTTGGCCAGAAACCAGTGGAAGGTCCGACAGCCCAGCCTCCTCTGCAGCTGCTGGCGTTCAGTGCAGTCCGGCTTCCCAGCCTGGGGAGGAGAGAGACACAGGCGGCAGGACGGAGAAAGCTGGTTTTACATCACAGTTCATGTGCTGGGAAGCACAGAGGTGTCTGGGAGCAAGCTGAAGGAGGGGGACAGCAAGCATCACTGTGAACCACGTCCCACATTAAATAGCATTTACATGTCACGCCATCAGAATGGCGCTGAGTGGTAGTGGACCAGGTGAAAATGCACTGTTTGCAGACATTTCATTAAATGTTTAAAATGTTTATTTTTCGGTGCCTTTTTGGGGATGTCCTTTATGTTTATATTTTATAGTAAAAAATACTTATATTTGTTTCACGTCTTGGGTAATTTTACACAACACTGTAAATCAATGTTATATTTGTTTCACATCTTAGGTAATTTCACAGCCTTGAGCACTTTGCCTGGGATGAAAGGGCCCTTGGAGACCCACTGCAGCGCTCACTCCTCACCCAGCCTCTCCTCCAGCCACGGGATGAAGGATCACACCCCTTAGATGTGATGACAGAACCCCTACAGACATCAGGGGGTTCCAGGCCATGATGCCCCTGGGAGATGCTGGAAGAGACAGAGGACAACCCCGCCAGGTAGAGGAGCCACTTGGCAGGGGCCACTCATGGAAGTACTAGCCAGAAGCTTCTATCTTCCAGGCGGGAGGGGAGGTGGTCCTGCACAGCCTCCACCTGGTGGCCCTGGGTGGGCACAGAAGACCCTGCCGGTCTCTCCCCTTACCTTGCTCAAGGAGAAGGCCTCCGGGCTGTGCCTGTAGAAGGTTTCTTTGAACGCACCCAGCCAGGTCTCAGCAATGCGAACCTTGTTCCGCAGGGTGGCCTCCCAGTCAAAAGGGGAGTGGGCATCCTGGTTTCGGTAGACGTGCCCCACCCGAGAGCAGGGAAGGATTTCGACGGAGCCCCTACAGAGCCAGGTCTGCAGTGAAAGGAGAAGATCAACACCTCTGTACTCCTCTCCAGCAACGTGGGGAGTGAGGGGCTGGCAAAATGCACCAGAAATCATGAGCACAAAAGAGAAAGATGGTTCTTGTTCTCAGGATGGAGCAGGGTTTCCAGATCTGAGGGTTCTGGGCTGGGGAGGGACAAGGTGGGGAGAATGAGGGCGGTTGTCCTGGGTCAGAACTCGTGGTGTAAGGGGCTCACACCCCTTGCCACTACCTGTGGTTCCCCACCCCTACTGAAACACGTGACCAGATTCAGCACTTAGAGGATGCAGCCATGCCGTAGTTAGCGCCTGGATTCTCCCAAGGCTGCTTCCTCGGGGAAAAGGGTATACCTAGTGGCCAGGGAATTTCTAAAAGCTTGTGAAGTCTCCTGCTGCAAAGGCACCAGAAGCCATCTGTGTGGAGGTCAAAGCAAGCTTTCCTCAACCAGAACCTTTCTACTTCTGGAAATTTCTCTACTCTCCACTCCCTCCCTCCTACTCCCAAATGCCTGAAGTTCATTTGACAGGAAGCCTTTTATTCCCCACTTGGGAATAAAGAGGAAAGTGAAAACATGCCTAGGATAGGCAGTACATGAAGCAAAACACACCAAGAACCCAAACCGATGGGGTTCCCAAACTGGGTGCCAAGGCACCGCAGGGCGCTGCAGCAAACTCAAAAGGCCACGTGGGATATTTTCATTGTTCAGGAGAAACACAGTGACATCTGTGTTCTGAAAAGTACAAGTTCAAGGCAATTCATTGTTTCAACCTTAGATCACTGCCCTTTTAGTGATATATGTCTTTGTTGGGGTGGGTTTTCAGTGGTTGCTGCATCAGGTTAAAAATCAACATGGAACAGGAAATGAGGGTGGCGGGTCCAATCTGATTCCAAGGTTTGAGAAACTGTCTGGCGCCCAGTGGGTGCTAAGCTGTCCGGACAAATACTTATTAAGTTCTTTGGACCAAACTACTCAATGCACAGAACTGCTTGGTATTTGCTTTGGCCAATGGGTGCTGTGAAAACTATCAAGATGCTAAGGGTGCCGGGAATGGAGAACGTAGGGGAAGCTTTGCACTCAGGTGGAGATGACTGAAAACTCGCCCTTTCCTAAGGGCAGGTTTGACAGGCGAGTTCAAGAAGGAGGCTGGGGTGAAATCAAGAGAGATGAAAAAGGGGGAGAAATGAGGGTTTGACACACTACGTATAATGACTCTGTAATTTGCCCGAAGCCTTAGCCCTGACCTCCAAGCTGTGACCGGACACAGGGCTCCAAAGAACCCACCTGGGCCTCCCTTGGCCCAGGAAGTACCTTGAGAGACAGTTCGAGGTTTTCGCCACCCCTCAGTGACATGAGAGGGTCATACGCTCCAGTGTTTTGGAAGTAATGTCTGTCCGTGGCCACGACCCCGCCGGGCAGCACAGGGCTCCTGGAGAGAGAAGGTGAGACTATGTAGAAAGGTTCAGAACCTGGAGCATCTGGGGAGCGGTGGGGGGATGGCAGGTAGGAGGCGCTCCAGTGGCCCAGAGAGTGGACTCAGGGCTCAGACAGATCTCAAGACTGGAGCCAAGCAAGCATGTCAGAAATCCCAGTATTTCATGAAAAGAGAGCTCTATGGGCTTCCCTGGTGGCGCAGTGGTTGAGAGTCCGCTTGCCGATGCAGGGGACAAGAGTTTGTGCCCCGGTCTGGGAAGATCCCACATGCCGCGGAGCGGCTGTGCCCGTGAGCCATGGCCTCTGAGCCTGCGCGTCCGGAGCCTGTGCTCCGCAACAGGAGAGGCCACAGCACTGAGAGGCCCGCGTACCGCAAAAAAAAAAAAAAAAAAAAAGAGAGTTCTGGTTGCCTGGGCCTTTTATACCCCATCCTCCGGTACTGCTCCTTCAGGGAGAGGCCCCTCTGGCGAGATTTTGGAAAGAAGACCTTGGTTACATAAGATGCCCTAAGGCCGGCAGCACCAGGCATGGACCAAGGAAACCGGCAGTCCTCTTTCTTCCCTCACCCCTGATCTCACCCTCTTGTTTGCTTCGTGACCATTCACCCCCTCCCCAATTCTAAGATGAATCCCCCAGGGACTCTGGAAGTAGATAGGTCCCCGTCTGCTCTGGGGAAAATACACATGAATTAAAAACACAGAAAGCTGGAATCCCGAGTGAGGGAATGAAGATGGCAACAGCATCCCTCAGAAGAGTTTAACTGGGGAGGATGGAGCCAGAGGCTTTTGAACCACAATCTCTTTATTCAAAAGAGAACAAATTTTCATTGTTGTTGTTTTTGGGGGGTTTTTTGGTTTTTAAAAAAATTAAAAAAAAATTTTTTATACAGCAGGTTCTTATTAGTTATCCATTTTATACATATTAGTGTCTATATGTCAATCCCAATCTCCTAATCCATCACACCACCGCCTGCCTCCCCACCACTTTCCCCCCTTGGTTTCCATATGTTTGTTCTCTACGTCTGTGTCTCCATTTCTGCCCTGCAAACCGGTTCATCTGTACCATTTCTCTAGGTTCCACATATATGCGTTAATATACGACATTTGTTTTTCTCTTTCTGACTTACTTCACTCTGTATGACAGTCTCTAGATCCATCCAGATCTCTACAAATGACCCAATTTCGTTCCTTTTTACGGCTGAGTAGTACTCCACTGTATATATATACCACATCTTCTTTATCTATTCGTCTGTCGATGGGCATTTAGGTTGCTTCCATGACCTGGCTATTGCAAATAGAGCTTCAATGAACATTGGGGTGCATGTGTCTTTTTGAATTATGGTTTTCTCTGGGTATAAGCCCAGTAGTGGGATTGCTGGGTCATACGGTAATTTTATTTTTAGTTTTTTAAGGAACCTCCATAAAAGAACAAATTTTAATGCAGCCAAACTCTGGGTATGCCTCAAGGAGTGAGTGACTCAGAGTTCAGATTTTTTTTTAATTACTAAGAAAATAGTCTTACATTAACAAAACTACTGACCTTTAGGTTATTAAATATACTAAGTTATATACCACAATACTGAAAACCAGTAGTGTAGTTATTACTTGATACAATTTCCAATTCTACCACTCACAGTTTGTAAGATCTTGGATGATACAGATAACCTGTCTGGTCTCAATTTCCTTACCTCTAATCGGGTACAGTAATAGTGTTTCATAATAGGGTTTTGTGGGGATTAAAAGAAATGTCATGTAAAGCACATGTGCATGCCAAAATCCAAAGATCTCTGAAAATCAAGTGCTTTTTCATGATGCATCTGGCAGTAAACCATGTCCTGAACTGACGTGGGTATCTGGGGATGACAGACTGTATTTAAAACTTGTATTTAAAACACAGCAGAGGGGACTTCCCTGGTGGCATAGTGGTTAAGAATACACCTGCCAATGCAGGGGACACGGGTTCGAGCCCTGGTCCAGGAAGATCCCACATGCTGTGGAGCAACTAAGCCCATGTGCCACAACTACTGAGCCTGTGCTCTAGAGCCCGTAAGCCACAACTACTGAGCCCATGCACTGCAACTACTGAAGCCGGTGTGCCTAGAGCCTGTGCTCCACAACAAGAGAAGCCACCACAATGAGAAGCCCACGCACCACAACAAAGAGTAGCCCCTGCTCGCCACAACTAGAGAAAGCCCGCGCGCAGCAATGAAGGCCAACGCAACCAAAAATAAATAAACAAGTAAATAAATTAAAACAAAAAAACACAGCAGATCAGAGCCGTGAAGAGCGATGTGTCAGGAGGCTGGCCATAAGGGTTTTTTTGGTTTGGGGGGGTTTTTCTGCAGTACGCAGGCGTCTCATTGTTGTGGCCTCTCCCGTTGCGGAGCACAGGCTCCGGACGCGCAGGCTCAGCGGCCATGGCTCACAGGCCTAGCCGCTCCGCGGCATGTGGGATCTTCCCGGACCGAGGCACGAACCTGTGTCCCCTGCATCGGCAGGCAGACTCTCAACCACTGCGCCACCAGAGAAGTCCCAGGCCATAACGGTTTTAACCCTGGATCTACCTCTTAACAACCTTATGGAACTGGGCAACCTCTGGGGGTTTCATCTGTAATTTAATCTCTATATACCTCACTTTTCACACGTGTAAATGGGATTAATAACAGTAATTAGTAACAATAACTGCTTTACAGAATTATGGTAAGGTTTGAGTTAATATGTATACTATGTTTACAGCATTAGCTAAGCACATAATATATGTTCAGTAAATATTCCTTAATACTATCATTTGCAAGTATACAAATGATGATACCCTTTCTGGAATTTTCTTAGCATCTGTATAGAGTCTGTACCAAACCTGTCCTAATTCCTCGTTTCGTGCTCTCTCACCAGACTGATGAGGGAAGCCATGAAGTCAGAGTATTCAGGGTGGGGAGGACATGGGTAGAAAAGTATGAATGTGTGTGAGGAGGGATCTGGGCCCTGGATAGGGAGGTTGAGGCCTCCGTGGGGCCCCAGGTGGCAGCCGGGTCTCAGGGAAGGACCGGCTGCTGAGGGCAAAGGTGGCTGGGCTCTCTCTGGCGCTGACTTTGGCCGATGGTAGGTCAAGGTGACCTACAGTGACCTTGGTCATCAGAGAGGCCCTGAGGCTTAGAAGGTTCCAGAGAGGATTGATGCCTGGGGTCAAAGTGCCTTTGCCTCAGGTTGGGTAAAGGTCCTCTGAGAAGTCTGTTCTCTTCAATAGAATCCCTTTGCTTCGGCTGGAGCAGAATAAATTGTTCCCTCAAGCGAGCACCTCTCTTAACTCCCTGTGGGCCCCTCTGTCCAGTACCCCTCATACTGCTCACCAATCTACTACCCTCCCCACACCATAAATCGAAGAGGTCTGGAAACTTCTCTTTCAATTCTTTGTGTCCACAGCCCTTAGAGTGTCTGGCATAAAACAGGTGCTCAGAAGAGGCTGATGGATCAGGAAAGAGGTTAGAAAGCATTCAAAGCTCTCTGCACTTTCAGGATTCATACCTATGATGGAAGGAGGTGAAATCTATCTGGCTCTGCACCCCGACCCCTCATAGTTACATCTTAATACCATGAAACTTCCCCATTGGGTATACAAGGCCCAAGGTTGGTATTGGCCTGTTACAGACTGAATGTATGTGTCCCTCCCAAATTCACATGGCAAAGCCCTATCTCCCAGCGTATATTGTATTTGGAGATGGGGCCTCTGAGGAAGTAATTAAGGATACATGAGGTCATAAGGGGGGAGCCTTGATCTGACAGACTCAGTGCCCTTAGAAGAGGAAGAGACCCTAGGACCCCCTCTCTGTCCTGTGGGGACACAGGGAGAGGTGGCTGTGTGCAAGTCAGGAAGAGAAGTCTCACCAAAAACCAAATTGGCCAGAAACTTGTTCTTGGGCTTCTACCCTCCAGGACTGTGAGAAAATAAATTTAATGTGGGTTAAGCCGCCCAACATGCAGTATTTTCTTATGACCACTGAGCTGACTACAACATGGCCCAACAGCCAAGAACGAAGACACCAGACTCTGAGCTTTAAAGTTTGAGTGACAAAGCTGCCGCCTATGCCTAAGCTGAGGGATCACCCTCACAGAGCCAGTATTTTCTATGTCCAAGTAGATAAGATCCTCCACCCTGAGGAGAGAAGAGAGAGCCCGTGGGGAGACCAAGAGACAAAGGTGCAGGTAGATCCCTGAGAAGGACCTCGTGTCCACCTTTACATCTTCGGGGTTAATTCCTGGAAGAAGAGGATCCCGTGCTTGTTGTTTGGGAATCAGAGAGCAGGGGGCATGTTGCCCACCTCCCATCTGGCTGCCCTGGGAGTTCAGGAACCCCCTGACCACCTTCGGTCCCGGGAGACCCTGGGGACCCAGGCAGAAGGTCATGGGGGCCCTGGGGATCCAGGCAGAAGGTGGTGGGTGCAGTTCCATGGAGACCCCTAGCCCATCAGCACACCAGCGTGTGCTGTGCTATGGGGGCCAGGAGAAGATGTGGGACTTCAGCAGATGCCACGTGGAAGGTGCAGGCCACTGGGGACAGCGTGCCAGCCCCACATCAGAGGCCACAGCCAGTGAAAGTGCATCGTGGTGAACACCGATGCAGGACAGCTACAGCCCGAGGTGGGGCACTCCCTCCCCACCCACCTCCCCGACAGAAGCCTGGAGCTCAAAGTCAACCCCGGGGGGACGGGAGGGTGGACAAGCATGGATGACAGATTTAAAGATGAGATGACTAAGCTATCACTGAATTTGTCTAATTTGTCTGGAAGGTTTCTGCCATTAGGAAGCAGGGGTCAAGACAGAAATTGCCTAAGTCCAGTTAGTAGAAAATAAAAAGAAATGTTTTTTGCGTATCTAAGCTCATGGTTTATCACATGTCAGCTGTGAGAGTTGCACACCCTCGGGCAGACCCTTGGAAGTCCTGTTTGTGTCTAATGCCTTCACTTCGTGTCCCTGGACTAGGCATTTGGAAACAACTTGGGTAACTGCTTGGCACTGGGCAGGTCAGCTGTGGCAGATTCCTTATCCCACGGGCTTTTCTTACAACATGACATTGACATTGACACCCCTGAGAGGTGGGTCCATGTCTCCTTCCTGTGGACCTGGGTTGGCCTGTGACTTTGGAGGAAGTGACCTTAGGTGACTTCTGAGACTTAGTTATAAAAGGGGATGCATGCTCTAAGACATCACAGTAAGTGAGAGAAGACACATAAAGGTTAACCATTGTACGATTCCATTGATATGAAACACCCAGATTTGATCAATCCATAGAGACAGACAGTAGATTGGGCATTGCCAGAGGCTGGGGAAAGGGGACAGCTGGAGACACTAAGGAAGGGATTTTCCTTTGGAATCATGGAAATGTTTTGGAACTAAAAAGAGGTGGTGGTTGCCCAATATTGTGACTGTACTGAATGCTACTGAATTGTTCACTTTGAAATGGTTCATTTTATGTTATATGAGTTTCACCTCAATAGATTATTTTTTTAATCGGTCGGGGGATACAGCTTGGTTTGCCTGGCTCCTTTTGGGTACTTGCTCTCCGAACCCTATGCCGGGGTGTAGGAAACCCCAACTAACCTGCCTTCAGTGACTTCAAGGAGAGAATGGGGAAGAAGCTCCCGCTGGGTCCCAGCGACGGCCAGCGTCAAACTCCAGGGGATTCCTGCCCGGAGCTGTTGAGTCATTTCCAGCCAGTCTAGTCTAGTAAAGGATAGTCCTGCGGAGGCCCCAGACACCACGGAGCAGAGACAGCCAACGCCAATGCTCTCTTTCAGAATTCACAACCCAGAGTCCATGCTCTTAATAAAAACAGCTGTTTCACGCCTTTAAGTTTGGGTGGTTTGTTATAAAGCAGAAGGTATCTAGAACTTTGACTTAAATAGAATAGTTGTCCAAAAACCAAACACATGAGAAGCAAACCATAAAGTTGGACATATTTTGAGACTTATGGTGTCCTAGCATTCACCCGGCTGAATTCTTCCTTTTTACCAAGAAAGCACCCCAGGCAGGGAAACTCCAGTGTTACCTGGTTAGACAGAGCTGGATTGAGGCCCCAGACAAGGTGCTTCCACTTTCCACTCCAGTATCTGGAAGCTTCGCTGGACTCCATCCATATAACATTGTAAGAATAATAACACCTACAGCTGCGTGTCTGGCACTTTCCGAATGTTTTTCCTATATTAGCTCATTCAAACCTCACAACAACCCTATAAGGTAAGTACCGTTACTATCCCCAATTTACTGATTAAGTAACTTGCTAGGAAACTAGGAGAACCGGGATTAGCCCAGGCAGTCTGGTGCTGAGTCCACCCTGAGGAAGTAAAAGCAAAGCAGGCTGAGTGAAGGAGCCTCACCTGATGGGGCTGATGGGGGACAGGAGGGCCTTCCTCTCTCGCTCCGGCAAAGGCTCCCAGTGGAAATCCAGCTTCCAGTCCAATACCCCGCGCTGCAGGTCCTTGGAGGGGTAATACTGGAAAGTCTTCCAGTCAATCACGTCTAGGACTGGAGACACCACCCTGCTCCTGGAAAGAATCGTGGAATCAGATTAGGGATACACACCCTCCACTTGCTGGGGGACAGAAACATAATCCAGACACGTGCTGCCCAATAGGGCAGCTACCAGCCACACGCGGTTACCGGGCACCTAAAATAGCATCTGTCCGAACTGAGATGTGGTGTAAGTGTAAAATATGCCCTGGATTTAGAAGACTTAGTTTGAAAAAAAAAGATGTACAAATCGCAGATTGCATATTGAAATGATAATATTCTGGACATATTGGGTTTACTAAAATATTTTGTTAAAATTAATGTCATCTGTCTCTTTTTCTTTTGTAATGAGACTACTAGAAATGTTTAAATTATATCTGTGGCTCATGTTCTATTTCTACTGAACAGTACTCTCCTAGAAAATATATTTTTCCATAAGGAATCGGGGGCCTATTTCATTAAAAAGCATGCCTGCCCCTTTCTTTAAAAACCTCTCAGGATAGGGCTTCCCTGGTGGCGCAGCGGTTGAGAGTCCGCCTGCCGAGGCAGGGGGCACTGGTTCGTGCCCCGGTCCAGGAAGATCCCACATGCCGCGGAGCGGCTGGGCCCGTGAGCCATGGCCGCTGAGCCTGCACATCCGGAGCCTGTGCTCCGCAACGGGAGAGGCCGCGGCAGTGAGAGGCCGGCGTACCGCAAAACAAAAACAGAAACAAAAAACTCTCAGGATAAAACTGAGACACAGGGGAATAGGGACCTAGGCTCAGCTCTGCCGCTAATGTGCTGTATGATCTTGAGATAGCTGTTGCACCTCTCTGGGCCTCAGCTTCCTCATTCATAAAATGGGAGGCTGAACTACTTCTCACAAAGGTCTTTCTCAGCTGTAATGCTCTAGGACTGTGGCTCTTGACTTCTTTGGGGGTCTTTGATCTCTTTGAGAATCAGGGGAAATCTATGGACCCCTCCCCAGAAAATAATCATATGCACATATACAAAATATCGTGCATAGCTGCAGAGGGTTCACGGGCCCCTGCTCTAGGGTCTAGTTCTTGTTCCTCCCTGGATCATACAACTTCATTGGCTTGAGGAATCAGGATTGTCAAGCCCCCAAAGGGTCCTCATTGTTAAAGTGTGTGTATGTATGAGTATGTGGTGTCTGTCAGCAAAGTCGTGAGTCTAGGTTGATTCGCTCATTTACCGTTGCTGTTGGTAATTGTATTTTATCCGAATTTTTTTGCACAGCCTGGGATTACGTGACCTCAGAGAGGGTAATGTGGGAAATTGGTACAGGTTGGAAACTCTGCCTTTTAATTAAACAAGTAATCACTTAGGTGTAGCAGGAGCTGCCCTCTACCTAGTCAGTATCTCACTCACATTTTTTTTCTGACCTCTCATAATAGTTTCTTCTAAAATCCGTACCATGCAATGAATCAGGCCTGAACTCAGGGGTGCTGGAAGTTACCAGTCTAAGAAAAGGAAGATTCCTGGAAAAGAGATGCCAGCCATGCTGTTCGTACTCCCATCAATTTCCATCCACCTCAGAGACAGACAGGGCTGGCACGAGCCCAGCGCTTATGCAGAGGGCCAGGGTGGTCCTGGGATTCAATGATCTGCTTTAATCTGTGGCCTCAAGTGACTGGCCTTGGCATGAAGAGTCATGGGGTTTATATTTACAGCAAGGATCTTGATATGCTTGTCCTGCGCTTTTCACATTGTTCCCTCTGGAAGGTAAGGGGAACTTAATCTCTCTGGCCTCCACTATTTTGGGGCACCTCGCGTTGACCTAAGAAACGTGAGAAGCAAGGTCAAGGAGGAAAGGGGGGCACCGTCCCAAGTCTCCGCTTACTGTGGAATGAGCTGAGCCATCGAGATGTATTTGGCTACTGGCAAAGCATTTTGTGGAATTTCAGAATCGAGGCAGGGAAGCTGTGTGGCTGAATTCTAAAGAACCCCATCTAGTTTGTGCCATCTCAGTAATGGTAACAGGACAAGAAAGGAAACTGCATTCAAGCGTCCACACAATCAATTCATCCCAGACCTTTGAGCTGTGTCCTTCTTGATAAAAGGTGTACATCCCTTTTCATCAGAAAACGATCACCCTAAAATTCATCAAATTTCTCTTTTTACTCTGTCTTGCTGGAGGCTCAGTCATACGTAAAGCTCACTTCTAATAACTGTATTATCCCCGATTTCTTTCTTTTCTTTTTAAACTTAAATTTGCCAGATTCCCTGTATGTTTTGTTTTTTTTTAAATAAATTTATTTATTTATTTATTTTTGGCTGTGTTGGGTCTTTGTTGCTGCGCCCGGGCTTTCTCTAGTTGGGGTGAGCAGGGGCTACTCTTCGTTGCAGTGCGCAGGCTTCTCATTGTGGTGGCTTCTCTTGTTGCGGAGCACGGGCTCTAGGCATGCGGGCTTCAGTAGTTGTGGCGTGCAGGCTTGGTAGCTGTGGCTTGGGGGCTCTAGAGAGCAAGCTCAGTAGTTGTGGCGCACGGGCTTAGTTACCCCACAACATGTGGGATCTTCCCAGACCCGGGCTCAAACCCGTGTCCCTGCATTGGCAGGCGGGTTCTTAACCACTGCACCACCAGGGAAGTCCCTATCCCCAATTTCTAACACTATCTTTTCCTTTCTGAAATCTCCTTTCCCTTCTATTTTAGCCAGATACATAAGTGATTCATCATAAGCCTCCTTGAGTACATTTCGGATAGAGATAAAGAATAAAGTGTCAATGAATGAAGTGAAAGATGTTTCCTTGTTTTGGTTTTCATTCCCATGGACCATAGCGGCTGCCCAACCAGGGCTGAATTAGGAAGTAACTACAGTCTAGGGACTCGAAAAAAGGTGGTTAGAAAAAAAATCTTATATTTAGCTTTGTGTTTCGAATCTACAGATGTAGCTGGTGCTCCTGGACTTCACTTAAAACAAAATAGCAAAGCTTCCCTGTCTGACTTGGAAGGAGCTAGGAGAGGGCTCACTCCATCATCCTGTCACTTGTGAGCTGAGTTTTAACTCTCAGGCAGACACGAGATCGATCCTCTCTTAAGCCTTTCTAAGCTCCAGGAGGTCAAGTGTTTGGGTTTCAATGGAGTCATCAACAAACACCAGCTAACTGACATACGTGAGGTCAACCAAGGCGCCACTGTCCAGAGAGCCAAAAGCTACCTGCAGTTGCAAACTTCCCAACCAAACTTTTTACCGCAAGGAAGAATGAACCCTAGTTCATCTCACCCACTCTTTATTTTCCCCAGGCCTGGATGTTCCTCCAGCTCTACAACGTATAAAGTCATTTTGGAAGTTCACGCAAATTCTCCGTGTTTGTGAGAAATATCTTATACTGAGAAGCAGAAAGGTCTGAATTCCCTCTTCCCAGAGCTCTGCCGCTCAGGTGCGACCCCAAGACTGACGCTGGCCCTTCCAGGACTCTGCCTGCTGAGGGGAGTGGAGAAGGATGGAGGCTGGAGAGTTTCCTGTGGGCATCGGACAGGAGGAAGGCTGCTCCCTCTGCAGGGCTGGAGGCATCTTGATCCCCTCGCTGCTCTTCAACACACACACACAAACGCACGCATGTACACACGCACACACACATGCACACACGCACGCACGCGCACACACACACACACAGGATTCCTCAGACTGCCTTCCATCATTTACGCCCTCGAACGGAGGTGCTCTGTTCCCTGCCCCACCTTGCTTCTCCCTGTGGAGCAGGCCCAGCCCCGGCTGAGAACTAGGTAACCTTAAGAACTAGGTGTTGCTAGGACAGGAGCCCAGACCAGTCTTCGAGTGGGAAACAGCTCTTGAGCCTCTTGACAGCCTCTGGAGCCAGGAATACCTCTAAGAGGGTGTTGCCCATTTCCCCTTGGAAATTCTCCTTTTTCTCTGGCCATGACTCTTACTCCTTGGCGTGGGCCCTAGAGCTGGTAGTCAGCACAGGCAGTGATGGGTGGGTGTTCTCTGAGCGGCTGAGGCTGTGGACTGTTTCCCCCTCTCCCACCTCCTGCTCTGCAGCCCCTGGGGGTGAGTTACCTGTCACCAGCTATTCTGGCCAGGAGGGGCTCCAGCCAGCCCGGATGGCACTCGCAGTGGGCGTCCATGAAGACCAGCACGTCCCCGGTGGCCCTGGCGGCGCCCAGCATCCGGGCCCTGGCGGCGCCCAGCCTCCTGTTGCTCCTGAGCAGCTTCACCCCCTCCAGCCGGGCCACATACTCGCTGAGAGCCGACTTGAGCTGTCCTGGAAGCAACAGGACAGTGGGGTCACGGATGCCACAGCCCGCGAGATTGCCATGACCCTCGCTAGGAACATTGTCAACAGGTCTATCTTGGGAGCCGTGGTGAGCACGAGTCCCGAGCAGCACGTACATGGTGGTGGTTGTGAAGGTGTAAAATGCTTCGTTAGTTTCGGTGGGTCAGGATTCTCTCCACTAAACACCAAAAGAAATGGTGTCGTAAAACTAAGAGAGGAGAGAACCCGCTCACATTCTCTAAATGCAGCAATGAGGTTGAAGCAGATACTGCTGGTGCCCTACTCAGAAGCCCTGAGACCCCTTTTACTGATCTGGTTTGCTTTGCATGTGCCCAGCTGCTGTGGGCTGGCTGCTAACGGCAATCAGCAGCCTTCCCTGGAGATGTGCCCTAGAGTATGGGAACCACCTGTCCTGCAAGTGGCAGGGAGTCATGCAGAATGATACCCCTCACCCCAGGTGCCAGAGTCAATGACCGGCCATTGCCGGGGTACCAAGCCCGCTCCCTTGCCTCAAGGCAAGACAGATGCTGAGGTGCAGTTTACACTGCAGAGCTCCCCTTGGGATCAGGCTGTGGCTGAACTTCGTCTGGCACCACATCTAAGTTCAGCTCCTTCCTCTGCCTCTCCGGCTTTCCCCACTCCCCTACAGTGTTCCCCGGAGGGCACCGCCCCCGCCAAATCACATGCACATGAGGCCCCATCTCAGGCTCTGCTTCTAGGGTACCTGAGCTAAGACAGAGTGGTCAAGGAAGTCAAAGACAGAGGGTCCATTTCATATGACTGCCAGTAGGTCATTGGTGGCCCTGGCCAAAGCGGTCTCACTGCAGTGGTAGCGGTGACTGGGCAAAATGCAGTGGGTCGAAGAGAAAATGGGAGGTAGGAAATTGAGACCAAAAGTCTAATCGTTCTTTTAGGAATGACAATCTATAGAGTTGACAGGATGAGACAAGCTTGTTAGGCTTTGTATTCAAGATCAGAAATGCTATGTGTATGGGCATGCTGAGTACACCCAGATAAGCAAACTAGTGGAGATGGAAAGAACAATGTATAGTCGTTCCTCAGTATCCGGGTGAGGGGATTGGTTCCAGGACCGGCCCCCATAGATACCAAAATCTGCAGATGTTCAAGTGCCTTATATAAAAGGACAGCGTAGTCAGCCCTTTGTGTCTGAGGGTTCTGCATCTGAGGATTCAACGAGGAGAATACGTCTTTGGTATTCACAGAGAAGGAGTGCCCCTGGGGCTCTTCACTAATGAGTTACCTGCGCCTGCATCCCATCTGCAGGTCTGCTTTGGGGAACCTTGCCTGCACAGGTTCCAAACCCCAGTCTGTGCACGGGAACCCCCCAGGGTCCAGGCCCTCCCCAGGGAACCTGGAGGAAGCCCGCGGGCACCTTGCTGGCTAAGGTCGTCCACCAGGATGATCTCCTTCAGGTAGGCCCTGGGCACTGTGTCCAGGATGCTATGCACGGTTCTCAGGAGGGTGGACCAGGCCTCATCGTGGAAACAGAGGATGACGCTGGCTGTGGGCAGGCTGTCTCCGGGATGCTGCTGCAGACACCTGCAGGGAAGAGAAGCAGGGCGCTGAGGGGAAGGGCAGGCCCTGGCTGGGGCTTCTTCAGCCAATGGCTCTCCTCCCAACTCACCGGCTCTCTCCGGGTTTTCTCAGAATTTCCACATAAACAGAACCCATTACACCCTGACAGAAGTGCTGTCCACTATCTCCCAGGACTCGGGTTCCGAGAGCTTCTTTACAGTGTTAACCCATGCCTCTCCCATAGCAGTTGAGAGGTATTACCACCATTCTCAGCAGATGACTGTCCTAATCTGTAAAGTGGGAATGAATGACAATATCACCAACCTCTTAGAGCTGTTGTGAGGCTTAAACAGGACGAGGTACATAGTAAGTGTCCTGTGAACATGAAAGATCGTCGGTTTAGGAGTAGGGACACTATTTTCTTTATTTTTCTATTTCTATAATCTAGTACAGCATCTGACACATAATACATGTTAATCAACATTTCAATCTATGCGTGTCCTTTGCCCTAAGGTGGGTCTCTTGTAGGCAGCATACTGTAGGGTTTTTTTTTTTTTTTTTTTTTTTTTTTCCTTTCTTTTCCCCTTGTGTTTTTTTTTTTTTTTTACCATTGTTTTTTTTTTTTTTTTTTTTTTTTTTTTTTGTAATCCTATCTGCCTCTGTGTGTTTTTTTTTTTTTCGAGACTGTGTCATTTTTTTTTTTTTAATTTATTGTTGCTGTGTTGGGTCTTCGTTTCTGTGCGAGGGCTTTCTCTAGTTGTGCCAAGCGGGGGCCCCTCTTCATCGCGGTGTGTGGGCCTCTCACTATCGCGGCCTCTCTTGTTGCGGAGCACAGGCTCCAGATGCGCAGGCTCAGTAGTTGTGGCTCAGAGGCCCAGCTGCTCTGCGGCATGTGCGATCCTCCCAGACCAGGGCTCGAACCCGTGTCCCCTGCATTAGCAGGCAGATTCTCAACCACTGCACCACCAGGGAAGCCCGACTCTGCGTCTTTTGATTGGAGTGTTTAATCCATTGGCATTTAAGGTAATTATTCATAGATATGTATTTATTGCCAATTTTAACCTTGTTTTCCCATTGATTTTAAATTTCTTCTTTGTCCCTTTCTTTTTCTTTTTCCTTTTCTGGTTTGATGATTTTCTTTGTATTATGCTCATGTTCTTTTCTTTTTGGTTTTTGTGACTCTATTGTATATTTTTGATTTGTGGTTATCCTGTTTTTCAAGTATGTTAACTCATCTTCCTATATCTAATTGCTTTAGACTGGTAGTCATATAGACTCAAACACATTCTAGAAAAAAAAATCTATATTTCTTTGCTCTCCTCCTTCATATTTTATGATTTTGATGATTTTATGATTTTCCATCTTCATTTTCATTCTTTTGCTGTTCATTGTGGTTATGATCGCTTTAACAGAAAATTTTTTAAAAATCTGTGTACTGGCTTATTTAAATGATTTACTTTCCAACTGTGATTTTCTCTTTCCTATAGATTCTTACTTCTTTTCTATTTAGAGAAGACCTTTCAATATTTCCTTTAGGATAGGTTTAGTATTGCTGTATTCTTTTAGCTTTTACTTGCCTGAGAAATTCTTTCTCTCTCTTTCTATTCTAAATGATAATATTGCTGGGAGGAGTATCCTAGGTTGCAGATTTTTCCCCTTGGGGACTCTGAATATACCTTGTCATTCCTTCTGGCCTGAACGTTTCTGTAGAGAAATCAGCTGACAGCCTTACGGGGGTTCCCTTGTAAGGAACTCTTTGTTTTTCTCTTTCTACCTTGAGAATCCTCTCTTTATCTTTTAACCTGTGGGGCGGTGTGGTGCGTGGTGTGGCCTCTGCCCAGAGGCTGTCAGGTCCCACTTTCCTCTCCAGGTGAATGGGATGCTCTATATTTGTTGTGCATCGGGTCTGTTGAGAGCTCTGAGCGAATCCACAGTGGAATGAATTCTAATAACACTCTGGTCCATGGAGCAGTGTGTGGTTCACATTGTCCACAAAAGGCACTTTCCTAAAATGCACTTCCAGAGTGCTCCTTTCTAGGCTGCAGCTGCTGAAACCACTGGTCCCTCCTCAGAGGAGTATTTGCATTTGAATTGGGGCTGTCCCAAGGACCTCAAACTTCCAGCATCTAAAGGCATCTGTGCTGGTGGGACTGCACACAGAGGGATGATCAGAGGAGGCTGGCCCTGCTCGGGGGAGATGCCACCTGAAGGGTCAGCCCGAGCTGCTCACCAGCTGGACATCCCTCTGCCGGGTGCGTCCCAGCCAAAGCTGGAACTCTCAACACTCTGGAAACCTGCCCGTGACTCTCTGGGCAAAATCCTATGTGGTGGGGGATTGATACTAGGTAAGTGCTTTAACTTAATGGTAAAACAGAAATCTTAGATAATTAAACAAAAAAGCGCATGAACATCTCATAAGGTAGCTGTGACAACTGTCTTATTGTTTCTGTATTTATACACTATTTCTTTTCATAAAGTATTTAAAGTCACTCTCAAGAAATATGTACCATAAAGTAATGGTAAAAGAAAAAATAAGGCTGAAAAGTCAAGAGTAGGGAAGTAGAAGTAAGAGTGTGCGGACAAAGAATGTCGCCTGCTATTCCAGTAAAAAGAAAAGAACGTTGTAGCCATCAAGCCAAGAGCCAGTGCATCCCTCACCCACAATGCACCCTGAGGGGATTCAGGATGCAGAAAAAGAGGATACTTAAGATACTTATCTAAGGAATAATTTCAATGAGCCCAGACTTTTGCATCTTCCCTTACGTAGAAAAGCACTAAAATCATTAACTTGAGATATCTGTGTTTTGTGATTAGCAGTTATCTTTTGATGTTCAGCTCCATGGTTTGTCTGTTTATTTGTTTGTTTTCAGCAAAACCTCCTATATATCCTCCCCTACCTCTTTGGAGCAGTTCCTCAGAGCTATTTGAGAGTCTGTCTCCCTGGCTATGGTCCTCAGTAAGGTTCCCAAATAAAACATAACTGGCAACTCTTAGGTTGTGCATTTTTCTTTAGCTGACAAGTAGAAAGTCAACATCTGGAGAAAGAACATACATTCATAGGTCAAAAGGGCCTTGGTATTTCTAGAGAGAATCTAAAATTTGACTCTGAGCTTCCTGGTAGCCAAAGTAAAATGGGAGGTTTATTCTGCAATAGAATTATTACCATCAGAAAAGTTACATACCAGATATTTTAGGGAAAGCAATGTTCTTTCTAGACTGTTTTTTTTTTTTTTTACAATTTATAACTTTTTCATTTGAAATCATTTAAGACTCAAAAGAAGTTGCAAAAATAGTACAGACAGTTCCCGTGTTATCTTCACCCAGCTTTGCCAAATGATCCACAATGATCCAAACCAGGAATCTGACAGTGTTCAATACTATTAACTCAAATACAGACCTCATTTAGATTTCACTAGTTTTTACACCTAGCACTAATTTCTAAAAGAAATTCCTATGGACTTTAGAAAGAATTCCCTCAAGAGATGACAGTGTCCTTAGAAGCATCCCTAAGATGAATAAAATAATGAACTATACTATACATGAACCTTTACAGCTTGATTTCAGGGATGGTCAAATAACACATCCAAAGTGGAACCAGTTCCCATGACGTTTTGGGAGGATAACGGAGAGGCCCCAGCGCACGCTGCGCTCTCAGCTGAGTCTTCGACCCCCTCTACCCTCCCTCTCTCCCACCCCGCAGCCCCTCCTCCCACCCCAGGCCCTGGTGGGGCTTTCCTCCTGCAGTCTATCTGAGTTCGAGAAGTTCCACTCTGCCCCCAGAACTGCTCTAAATCTGCTCACAAACAAACAGGTTCCAATTTTCCTTTGTGTGTTCTCCATTTCCTGTGTGGTTGTACGTATTGGCAGATCCAGGGGTTCTAGAGATGGGGACCTCCAATGGCTGTTGAAAAGAAATCTTGCCTCAGTGGACTCAGTGAGTACAGAAAACCCCAAAAACATTACTTGGGCGATTGCTCGGAGGCTGGCTGTCTTCCAAGTCAGACAGGAGAGGAGTCTGGGGACAAGGAGGTCTGCAGATGGGACGCCCATGGGTGCAGATTCAGAGGAAATGAAGTTCATCACCTCAGGGCAGAACACAGCCATACCTTCCCCGGGGCCTGGCCCCTTCTCCACCCCAATCTACAGAATATGTGTACAGGAAACAACACTTCTGTGTGTGTGTGTCTGTGCGTCTTTGTCTGTGTGCACCCATGTGTCCTTGTAGAATGGTGGTCAAAAGAGCTTGGACTTGGAATCAGACAAATTTTGATTTGACTATCCCCCCTGCTGCTCCCTGAGTTTCTCTGGGTAATATACTCAATATTTAACTCTCCTCAAGTCAGGAGACGGGGGAGCTTCCTGCCGGGCTACAGAGCTGGGGACCCCGGGCAACCGACTTTCTCTCCTTGGCCTCACAGGACATTCCCTGCAGAGATGATTCAGCTGTGGAGGCGGGAGCCCCGCTACTTCCTAGCTGTGTAAACGACCCTGGACAAGTAACGTGGCTTCCTGGGGCCTTGGTTTCTGCAGGCGGGTGACAGTAGCCCCCGTGTTGCAGGGCTGCTGTGAAGATGAGATGGCTTTTTCACGAAGCACTAAGAATGGTGCTGGCACTGAGCACTGTGTAAGTATTTGCTGCCATGATCAGAGTATGTATTATCACTGCAGGATGGATCACGAAGGCTCTTCCAGCCTTGAAATTCTGTGTTCCTGACTCTTCTATGCATAGGAGAGGGGGAAGAGAAGAGGACAAACCAGGGGAGCAGGGGTTTCAAAGAGAATCTCAGAGGACTCCTCTCCTCTCCCTCCACTAGGGTTCTCTAGGTTTTATGCATAGATAGAACTGTGTTCTCTCTTCCTGGTGAGAGAGGTGGGTGAAGAGATGACAGGCAAGGCTGGGATGAGCTCAATAGGCTGCAAGGACTTTGAAAGGCAAATGGGCTTCTGGAAGCTCTTCCAAGGCCAAGGGCGGTACCTCCCTGAGCTGCAGAGGCAGGTGTCCTGGCACCAGCTCCGAGAGGACCCTTCACCTGCCCCGTGGAAAGATGCTCACATGGCCTCCAAGACATAAACAGGTGGTGCTGGAACACCTCTTCAGGCAACCACAGAACTGCCCGGAGCCGTGAACTGGAAATAGCCGTGGCGGTACCGTGGTCTTTCAGGGCCGAGCGCCGTGGGCTCCTGCGGGAAGGCCAGTGCTCTCATCGTAGTCTGAGCGCGGTGCTAAGTATCAGCAACAGAGGGTGGTGAGGCCTGTATCTCGGGGCCAGGGAGATGCTCTTCAGAGGAACCAGGATTGATTCTTTTGTTTCTGGGGGGCGGGGTGAGGAGGCGCAGGGGCCTGTGGGCAGGGCAGGCTGTGTAGAGCCCCGTGGAAGGAAGGGCTCTGGATACGTGCCTGGGCTTCTGCGGTCGGTGGTCAGCAGCCCGTGGGCAGCACCGGGTCTCGTAGGGATGGGCAGACGGGCCCATGTGGTAGCATAGTGTGGAGAAGGGGGGTGTGGCATGCGATACCCTGGGAGCTCAAACACCGTGACAGTTCAGGGCATCTTAGGAAGAGTCCATATGTGTCATCAAGCTTTGGCATTGAGTTCAAATCCTGGATCTGTCCTCGTGTGACTCGGACAAGCGACATAAGCTCTCTGATAACCATCTTTCCTTTCAACAATTTCCAGATCCGCAGAACCAGTCACATCTGTAGTAATCAATTGTTATTTTTTGAAATACTTTTGATTCCAGTATGTCCTTTTTGAGCATGCATTTTACTTAACCTCAGTATTTTTCATTTGTGAAATGGATTTGTTGGAAGGATCAAATGAGTTAATTCATACAAAGTACTTAGAGCAGTACCTTACTCATAAGTAACAGTTCAATACATGCTAGTTATTATTATTTCTTGCAAGCCTCCCAAAGGCCTGAATACCTCTCTAGGCCTCAGTTTCTTCATCTGTAAAATGAGGATAAGAAGTAGAGTTATTTTAGAGGACTACTTAAAGATTATAAACTTCATATAAATGGAATCACATAACATGCAGCCTTTTGTGTCTGGCTTCTTTCACTTAATATAATGTTTTCAAGGTTCATCGTGTTGAAGCATGTATCAGTACTTCATTCCTTTTTACTGATGAATAATGTTCCATTGTTTGAATAGACTGTATTTTTATTTATCCATTCATCAGTTGACGGACATTTGAGTATTTCCAGTTTTGGCTATTATGAGTAATGCTGCTGTGAACATTCATGTATAAGTTTTTGTGTGAACATATGTTTTCAATTCTCTTGGGTATAGAGCTAGGACTGGCATTGCCGAGTCATGTGGTAAATCTGTGTTTAATATTTTGAGGAACTGCCAAACTGTCTTCCAAAGCAGCTGCACCATTCTACGTTCCACCAACAACTTCTTCACATCCCTGTCAACACTTGTTATTGTCTGGGTTTTTCTTTAGCCATTCCAGTGTGGGTGAAATGGTACCTCACTGTGATTTTGATTTGCATTTCCCTACTGACTAATGATTTGAGGATCATTTCATGTGCTTTTTGGCTATTTTCTATGTATTCTTTGGAGAAATGTCTATTCTAATCCTTTGCCTATTTTTAAGTTGGATATCTTTTTATTGTTATTGTAAGGGTTCTTTATATATTCTGATATAAATCCCTAATCAGATATATGATTTGCAAATATTTTCTACCATTTCTGGGATTGTGTCTTCACTTTCTTCAAGCACAAAATTAAAAATTTTATGACGTCCAATTTTTAAGCCACTAAATTTTGAGGTCGTGTGTATGCAGCACTAGATAATGGATACACTGTCCCATTTTAAAGATGAGGAAATTAGAGTCCAGAGAGCTTAAGTGACTTGCTTAAAGTTGCACAGCAAGTTGCTGATGGTCAGTGTGACTCTAAACCTTGTGCTCTTGACCAGTATATACATATCCCCATCTTGGACTGAAGTGCTAATAGAATGTTCTGGATTCAGAGTCATAAGGCTTGGGTTCTGATGTCCAGATCACACTGACTGTGATGGGGGGGGGCGTTATTTGAAAAACATGCAATCCATTGGTTTCAACACAAGCTCTGGACTGTCTACACTGATTCAGTAAAGTCCTCAGAAAGCAATTTACTTTGATCCCACTGTCTTGGCTGCCTTAGAAATTTGCTTCTGTGGAGTTCTGCTTGACACCATGCTCTCAGCTTTGATCAGAGAACAGTACATGAAGGCATTTCAGGACACCTGCTTGGCATTACAGTCTCTGTAACACCTGTGGAGGGGAATTGTCTCCTCCAGCACTTTCTATCCCCTCCATGCAACTTTAGGGGGAAATTCCTGGCAGATAGAAGTGCCAGGAAAAGCTTTTCCTCCTCTGAGGACCTGGCATGTTTCCTGTTCCTGAGCAACAAGGATCATGATACTTATTGAGTTTCCTTTTTCACTTTGGCTGCCAGGAAGCTCAGAGTAAGGAATTAGGATATTTAGTCATTGGTTGCTTATTTTCATTCTAATTTTCTCTTTGATCTTGATCTCCCATCTCTCCATCCAGTCATTTAACTGATATTGACTGACAACCTACTATGTGTGAGGACTGGAAGATGAATTAAGTAGATAAAATCCTTGAAGCAGAATCTGTGGTGCCCTGCCCATATCCCCTCGGGGATATCATATAATACAGCACAGCCTGACTTCCAATTGCCCGAGCGTTTTCTCTGACTGCCAGAGATGCTCTCCTTAAGCACCAGCTGCCTGAAGAGGTGGAGAGTAACCTCCCTCCACCCCTGGGAGCTGCCCTCAGTCAGTGACTAAAATGAGTTGGTGTATTAATATCCAGCAACCCAGACCCTAAGGGTGGGGGTGGGTAACAACGAGATGCTGTCTCCCAGGTTCCCCCCAGGGCTGAGCTCTAGCTGCCTGCAGAGGTAACTGCCTGCAAACCCACTTTTCATTGGCTGCTCCCTACCAGGGCTCCCAGGCATCACCTGCAAAACAACTCTTTATCCTTAGGGTCTGCTTTGGGGGAACCCAGACTCAGATAGTCTCTGATATCATGGAGTTTATATCCTATTAAACAGAAAACCGAAGAATTATTCAACAACTGAGAGGGGAGAGGTGTTCTTGGCAGAGGTCACAGCCTCTGCTAAGGCCTGGAGGTGGGAAGGGGCTTGGCCTGTACCAGGAAAGGAAGGAAAGATTTTCTAAAGTGTGCTTCCCTTTATCTTGACTAAACATGATATTAATAGCAATTTTGTATTTCATAATGTATCTTCAAATCCTTTGAGGGAATAAAGTACGTAGGTAAACAAAGAAGAGAGCAAAAGGTAAGTGGTCCACACAGGGGCCCTGGGCAAGTCGCTTCCCTCCCCTGGCGACCTGGGTTCTTTCTGTCAAGTGGGGATGTTTTTCCTGCTCTGTCTGTGCCACGGCTTTGCTGGGGGGCGTGAATGAGGCAGGGCAGAGAAACAGCTCTTGTGCATTGCGAAGCAGTGTCCAAATGTCACCAGGTACTCATGAAGCGATCCAAGAAGAAATCCTTGTTTTCATTATTAAATAATGGAGGCATTTTCTTTGTCCTTCAACCATATACCTGGTGAATATTTTACTGTCCCAGTTTGTACACATCACACAAGTATCCGAAAGCCCACCCTGACCTCATTTGTCCATCTTCTGAGTGGCAGCAGGGGGGGAAGGAAAGACCCAGGGCTTTGGAATCAAATCAATGTGGCTTTGAATCTTGGCTCTGTTATTTATTTATATCCCTTAATTAGCCAGCACAGGGAGCCTGAGACCTTTCTCCAGCCCACGGCTGCTGCCTGGATTAAAAGGGATCATTCAGGCCCAGGAGAGCCGCTCAATGAGTGCAAACTTTATGTCTTCACACTCCAAGATCAGGAGAGCCTGCGTCTGTGTTTACACAAAGGTGCACGCCCTCACTTCATGCAGCTCCAGGGTCCCCCGTGAACTCAGAACATGAATTTGGAGGCTGATTCTGAAGAGGATGAGTCACGGCAGTGCACCAGATGGCCTGGCTGTGACACAAACCCTCTCCTGCCCTTCCCTTGCCTGGCCAGAGTAGAAAGGTTTCTGCCGGGTTTTCTAAAGCTGGTTTGGAGTGACTGACCCCCTGCTCCTACCAAATCAGCAGAGGCCCCCCCACTGAGATGGGCTTCCCTGTCTCAGCCCTGAGCCCAGTGATGTAACAGCTGGTTACTTGTCTGCATCCCTCAGTGTACCCTGAGCTCTTTGGGGGTGGGGCTGGGGCTTGCTCACCTTCTCACTTTCAATAGTCGTTAAACAAATAATTATTCAGTGAATGAAGGTGGACACTGTTCTTGCTTTCAAGGGGTGTATAGGCTGGCTGTCTATAGACACAGGACAATAATACCAATTTCTTGCATTCTAGGAAAAACCCGAGGTTCAGCCCATTGTGTCTCTAATTGGTAGAGCTCATCTTGGGGACACCAATTTCCAGGCCAGACCTGGGGATAGAGCGGCTGGAGATACAGCCTGCAGACAATGCCTTAGAAGGATGGACAAAGGAGCTTACAGATGAGAGAGAAATGTGGAAGGGCTGGAGCCTGTAGGTGAGGCTGAGGTTGCCAGCCTGTCACTCGCCACAGTGGAGACAAGTCACACCAGGTGCGTGCAATCCCCTTCTCTTTGTGGGAGTCCTCTGAATTCTCCCAGCCTCCTTCTGAGGGGCTCCAGGCATCCTTGGCTTTGCTCTGATCCTGGCTCCCTAGTCCTGGACTAAAGATGGGTACCGACTAGGAGTCTCTGGTCTGAACACTGAAGGCTCCTGGTGCAAGAGCTCCGCCTAACAGGGACAGCTGCCCCAAGAATGGCCAGCTGCCCCAGACCGATCCTTGGTCTCAAGGTGATATTCAGACACACGGCGAGGGTCAGCAGCTGGTAGCAGGTCACAGAATGGGCAGTAAGCCAACGATGAGGCAGCAGAAGCCAAGAGGTAGCCCAGCGCTTCTCAGATATTAACAGGTACCCACATCACCCAGCATCTCCACAAATGCAGAGTTGGGGTCCAGGAGGTCTGGGGTGGGGCCTGGGAGTCTGCATCTCTAGTGAGCAAGCTCCCGGGTGATGCTGATACAGGTGGGTGCTAGACGACAGCTTGAGTAGAGGACAAGACATCAGCAGGGAAGTTGCAACAGGAGTGAGTGCCGGGCCTCCAGCTGCCAGAGGACGTCAGGAAGGCACAATCCCAGAAGCACTGTGACCCGTGAGTCCCCTTCCTGCACTGCCTGCAGTCTTCCCTGGGCAGTCCCTGCTCCTTACTTCCCTGGGAAGACTCGAAGCCACCCTGCCACCTGCAGTCACATGAGTGTCTCTGTTCCTTTTCACCTAAGAGGACCTAGATCAGTAGCTCCCGGCCTGGCTGCACACAAGAATCACTTAGAGAGCGAGTCCCGGTCAGTTGTATTTTGCTTGGTTGGTCTGCGGGTGGGGAGCCTGGCCGTGGCGATTCACAAAACGCTCACATGCAGGCAGGGCTGTGAACCGTAGGCCTCATCAGCTTACTCAAACTTTAACACGAGCATAAACCACCTGCGGATCTTGTTAAAAACAGAGTTTCTCAAGCAGTAGGTCTGAGTGGGCCTGAGACTCTGCATTTCTGATATTGCAGGTCTGAGGCCCACACTTTGAGTGGCACTGCAGTAAATAACACCAGCTTTCCCCAGTAATTAAAAAAAGATTAGATGCAGGTTGATCACTTCTGATCTAACCCCCGAGGCTGGCCCGAAGCACAAGACAGGACCCCACTGCACTGGGCACCATAAGTGCATTCGATCTCAAAGAGTCACACTCAGCTCTGTCTACACCACAACCCCACTGTGGGGGCCGGATCCAGGGTGGAGGTCCAGGGAGGCGCCGCTCCCGGCCGTGGCTACGCTGGCCTCGGGGGCTTGGTGCTTGTGGGTTCCCTTCGACACCTGGCTGGCCAAGTGCCACACATACTGGGTTGTTTTCCCTCTCTTGTTGCCGGAGGGGGATGAGCTGGGCTCCAGCCCCCAGTCTCTGCCCCAGGCTACTAACCCCTCCCCAAGGGGCATGCCCGCTCCCCCAGATTTACTGGTGATGCCCTGTCAGCTGCCTCTCCTCTCTTTTGCAGCCCAGGTGCCAAAGCCATCCTGGGGTGTCTCATCCAGGAACTGACCTGACCCTGTGGCCTGCAGCACCCCTCCTGCTTGACAGCAAAGCTCCTGCCAAAGGGGCCTCTGGGGCAGGAGGGGGGCGCGGTGAGCAGAGGAGGAGATGCTCCTTCCTACCTCCCCCTACTGGCGGGGGAGTGCCTGGTGCCTCGCAGCCCTGGTTCTCAGCCCTGGCTGCACGTTGGAACTACCAGGGGACACCCAGGCCTCACCCCAGACCAACTAAATAAGAATCCCTGAAAGTGGGACCCGCGCAGGAGTCCTTCTTATGACTTCCCAGGTAATTCCGATGTGCTGCCAAATTTGTGATGACTTAGCAGCTGGAGGGGCAGAAAATAACCCATGGGTCAGAGAAAGGACAGTGGTGTGAGGCCCACAGCTGCCCGCTCCAATCTTCCTCCATCTTTACAACTCACTCCTAGGGCCTATGCTAGAGAATACAATAAGGGCATCTTCTGTTTGGACTTGAACACTGGGTGGGGGGGGGGGGGGGGGGGGGGGGGGAATCAGCACACACTTCATCTCATTTGATCCACAACCCTACGCAAGGGTGTTATTATCATCGCCATTTTACAGTTGGAGAAACCGAGGCTCAGAGAGGTTGAATGATTACACAAGGTCACACAGTAAGGGTTGGTGTCCAGAATTCAACCCCAGGTCCACTGTTCTACGGGCGTATGATTTAGTCACAGTTGCGGGCATATAAACCAGGGAAACATGGGCCAAACGGTAAACACAAGTTATAAGTTGGCACAGGCAGGTAGCGTGCAGCCAGCTACGGCTGACCTGACATTTGCGTTTAAGTGTAAAACCCTGGGCCATGAAGGGGACTGTGTTCCTTTCTGCCTCTCTTCTCTGTTCTCCAATCCCAGAACTACCTCCTCCATGGAAACTTCCAGAACCCTACTACCTCTCCACTCACCATCTATACCAGTGGTTCCCCAAACTGTCTAGTATCAGCTTGTAAAAATTCAGATCGCTGGGTTCCAACTCAGAGCCACCGATAGTCTCTAGCGATGGAGTCTGAAAAATCTACATTTTTTTTTTTTTTTTTTTTGCGGTACGTGGGCCTCTCACTGCTGTGGCCTCTCCCGTTGCGGAGCACAGGCTCCGGACGCGCAGGCTCAGTGGCCATGGCTCACAGGCCTAGCCGCTCCGCGGCATGTGGGACCTTCCTGGACCGGGGCACGAACCCGTGTTCCCTGCATCGGCAGGCAGACTCTCAACCACTGCGCCACCAGGGAAACCCTGCAAAATCTACATTTTAAACAAACAATCTGCAGGAATCTAGCATGCACATACGTTTGGGAACCAATGATGTAGTCCCTTGCTGCTCAAAACTGTGGTCTCTGGACCATCAGTGCTGGGACCTGATAGAAATGTCGCATCTGGGGCTGCACCCCTGGCCAACTACCAACATACTCTGCATTGTCACAAGATGCCTGGGGCGATTTGCATAATGTTGAAATTTGAGAAACAGGCTCTATGCAATCTGGTGGGCATAGAGTGTCCTCAGACACAAAGGGTAGGTGCTTGAGAAATGGCTGTTCTTTTATGGGTTGTATTTGGGCCCAGTTTTAAATCTAGAAAAATGGTACAGATGAACCTATTTGCAGGACAGGAATAGAGACGGAGAAGTGGAGGACGGACATGTGGACACGGAGGGCGGGGGTGGGGGTGGGGAAGGGGAGGGTGGGATGAATTGGGAGATAAGGATTGAAATATATACACTACCATGCATAAAATAGACAGCTAGCAGGAACATGCTATAAAGCACAGGAAGCTCAGCTCGGTGCTCTGTGATGACCTAGATGGGTGGGGTGGGGGGGAGGGAGGTCCAAGAGGGAGGGGATATGTGTATACATATAGCAGATTTCTGTACAGCAGAAACTAACACAACATTGTAAAGCAATTATGCTCCAATAAAAAAAAAAATTAATAAATAGAGTGATGGGAGAAGGAGAGTCCTGGCACCCTGGAGGGAGGGTTGTGGCCTTACTTTGCAGAGAATCCCTTGTGCATCCTGGAGCCTGCCAGGAAGGGGCGGCGCCAGTGCCTGTGCGCTTCTGGGGGAGGGGAGTCTGGGGTCTCAGGCCGGGCGCACAGGCTGCAGGGACAGGCTGCGGCCAGAAGAGGGCGCCACATCCTGCCGGACAGAACCAAGCTGTGGGCGGGGAGACCTACGGGCCCGGTTAGCCTGGGACGGAGGGGTTACTGCGATGGGAAAGTCCAGGCAAACTGAAACTAGTTGGTCACTCTGGCTGGAAGAAGCACACACAGAAGTGGTGCACACATGCACATACACACGTGCACATCACACGCATGACACAGTGTACCCACACATGCACAACACTCACCCATGCACTTCACACCACAAGTACAACACAGACAACACACTTGCAAAAGTACACACGCGCCGCTTGCACAACACATTTATAACACAAG
Organism: Aethalodelphis obliquidens; assembly: GCF_003676395.1. Taxonomy (NCBI): domain Eukaryota; kingdom Metazoa; phylum Chordata; class Mammalia; order Artiodactyla; family Delphinidae; genus Aethalodelphis; species Aethalodelphis obliquidens. The sequence goes on from NW_020838000.1 coordinate 9,998,926, forward strand.
GAGCACACACCACACAATGCACATGTGCAGCACACTCACAACAAATACGCATGTACGCAGACCACACAAACACGCCGAGCAAGCCGTACATCACAGCACACACACATGCACACAAGCACAGTAGGGGTGCCCATCACGCCACGTGCACAGCATACACACATGAACCACACACACACACTACACCCGTGCCCTTCACACCACTTACACAACGCATGGGTAAAACACACAACACACACAAGCACATCATACATATCACACATGTGCACACAGTCATGACACACGTACCACAAAAACATACAGCCCAAGCACCACATGACAACACACACAGGCACAATGCCATGTGCACCACATACATGATACGTGCACGTGTCACGCAATCACGATGCATACACACATGAACATTGACACAGCAACAACACACATGCACACATGACAAGACACCACACAGCTCGCACCCATGCACATCACATCACAGCATACACAGGCACCAGGCACACGGGCACCACTAACACACTACACACAACACACATGCACAGCATCCATTTGACACACGCACAACACAATGCACCCACACTTGCACGATGCGGACACATAGAGAAACACACACTCACAGCTTTGGGAGCCAGAGACTCTTGATCAAGGCCGTGTGTCTGGTTGGTAAAACGTCCTTGCTCCAGGCCAATGAAAAGATGTATCAAAAGAATTGGAAAACGATATATTGATTCATTCAGCAACTGTTTCTTTACTGTGTGCTGGGACTACAGGTTCACTGCATGGCAAGGGAAGCAGGCACCGAATAAACGGATACATCAATGACCACTTAGCTTCGGTTGTCATGAGTGTTACGAATTAAGGCTGCAGAGAGCACAAACCTGTGATGCGGGGGCGGGGCCTGGATGGGTCTGGGAGTTGCCTGAAAAGAGCTGTTGCAGCCAAGACCTGGAGTCGGAGCATCAGAGCTGGGGCTTTGGTGACATGGGTGAGACTCTGAGGTACACAGTCTAAGGAGGCTTCACCCTCCAGGCGACTGCATCTGCACGCCCCTGAGGGCGAGTGGCTGAGTGGCCAGGCTCAGAGGAGCCCCATCAGGGATCTGAGAAGTAAGTGGTCCGGCTCTCAACTGCTGCTTCACTCCAATCCTCCCGCCCAGAGGGCTGGAGGATGGGTTTGCTTCCCGGGAAACTCGGAGCTCTGGAAAGAGCAGTGCTTATAGGGAAGGGACCTAGTCACCCAACTACCCAGCTGCCCTGCTCCTGGATGCTGGTAACCAGACCCCTCCTCTGCACCCGCCATGGTAATGGTGGGGAGGGCAGGGGGTCCAGGACGAGCCCACCGTTTCCCTGGGCATCGCCTGTATGTCATCCTACTTCCCAGCTTGCCTGGGCGGGGGCACCCTGCCAGGTCAGGCTGCATGAGTGCAGTGTTCTAGATCCTGGGTCCTGGACCTGTCCCCTTAGTTTCACCGACTAAGGAAGGGGGCGTAGAGTGGGGGGCTCAGGCAATTTGGAGCAAATCCCTGCTTTGGCACCTACTAGCTGTGTGACTGTGGGTAAGTCACTTGGCTTCTCTGTGCGTCATTTTCATACGCATAAAATAGGCATGATCGTAGTGCTAGCACCCATCCTTATAAGTTGTAAGGATTTTTGAGTCAATACATGAAAAGCTCTTTGATTAAAGTCAGGCACATGGCAAGAGCCACATAAGGTTAGCTGCAATTGTTACCTTCATCCAAAATAAAAGTAAACCCAACAATCATACTATTAAAATGTGCTGGAACTGGAAGCGTCTTGGAGAACATCCACCCTAGGCCCCTCTGGGTTATAGAGATAAAGCTGTTTGACAATCCACAGAGACAGAAGGACTAGAACCCAGGACGGGAAGAGAAGGGACAGGGAAGGGTTCCTCCTTTTCTGTCTCTAGGACGGTGGTTCTCCCCTGGAGGGCTGGTTAAAGACAGATCGCTGGACCCCACCCAGGGTTTCTGCCTCTGCATCTCTAACACGTCCTCAGGGGATGCCGCCGCTGGTCCAGGGACCACACGTGGAGAAGCGCTGCCCTGAGGCAGTGGAAGCAGAATGCAGAAAGTCTGCATCCCTGAGTATGCTGGTTGCCCTCCAGGAACGGGGAAAGGAGAAGCAAGGGCCTACTTACAGCGGATGCCGTACCTCCGGCAGCGCCCTCTGCAGGGGGATGCGGGCACTGAGCGCCTCCTCCAGGCTGAGCGAGGTCAGCGCCTCTTCTTCAGATGCCCCCGCGTCCTCCTCCTCGGCCGCCCAGTCCCTCTCGGGGGCGTCCTCGTCCGGCCTCCTGCTCAGCCGCTTGATGAGCTGGTAGCTGCCACCTCTCCTGCCCTGGCTCTGGTTCCCTCTCGCCCTGGGAGAGGCCACAGCCACCAGGAGCTGATCCTCCCGCAGCGAGATGAAGGGCGGCAGACCCTCCAGAGGGCCGTACTCTTGGTCCTCGTCCTTGGACTCCAGCACCCACTCCTGGGATTCCCCAAAGTCCAGGCGGTACCCGGCTTCGGGGCCGTGCTTGGCGACCTGAGCTGGGACAGCCTGGGGCAGGGCAGGCAGGGGAGGGTGCAGCACGGCCAGCATCAGCAACACACATCCCAGCAGCAGGAATTGCAGCCTGCAAGGTCCACGCCTGCATCGCTTCCTTACCAGCATGTGGCTGGAACTTGCCAAACGCAACAGGTCATGTTCAAATTCACTGTTTCCTCCTGCTCCGGGTTCCTCCAAGCTGGCAGCAGAACCTGGCGTCCTGGGTCCACCTGGAAGGTTTTTCTGCCGGTCACTTAACCTGCTCCTTTTTTCCCCCGCTGACATTTGCCAGCAGCGTGCGTAAGACCGGCTTCCACTTACAATCAGAAAGCCACGGACCCAAGTCCCAGCCCAGGTCCCCTCTGAGCGGACGTCTTTAATTGCCTTCCAAAAGCCCGTTCACAGGGACTTCAGACTGAACTGTTTGCGCCTCCCTCCACTCCCACCCTTTGATGCCCTTTTCCTCTTTGGGAAAAATAATGTTTCCTTTCTGCTCAGGGGTCCTAGTCCCACGTGTTTCGCTTCCCCCCCCCTTGCACGAATTGTCAGGCTGCTATGAGATGTCTGGGGGTAGCCGGTGGGTCCTCAGTCTGGCAAAGCTGACAGCCGTCCTCTTTTGGACCCTGCAAGTCGGGTCAGCTCAACAGATGTGAAGCCGGCAGCAGGCTAATTTCCTTTCACACATAGCTCCCCGCGCAGCCGGCCCGAGAAGCTCTGCCAGACGCCGCAGGCGTGCGCCTCGCTCATGGTCCTAATGCCCTCACTGTTCCCAGGCTTTGTGCAACCGGAGGAACCCGACTCCGGGGAAAACAAACGCCGTCACCGCTAGGACTAAACCCAACAGGAACACCCTAGGAGTTCTGATTCGAATCTCCTTCACAGGAAGGCTTCTTTCCCCACCCAAAGGGGCGGGAAAGAATATTCCCTCCTAATTTCCGGAAGGCTGTACCTGGGATGGAAATGCAGGGAGCTCGCTGCCTATTTGCACACTCAGCCTCCGACAGGTCTGAGGACCACCGTCCTCAACCTTCTGAAAAGGAGTGGAGCTGGGGGAGATGCTTTTCTCACAAGCCCCTCCTGCCAACAACAGCACCTGAATGCCTGCTCTGCGCTGGCCTCTGAGCAGGCTGGGGGTGGGGGGTGGGGAGTCAGAAGAAGAGGGGCATGCTCCTTCAGTTGTAAATGTCCTTCATTCAACCAATGCATATTGATGAGCACCCTCCATGTGCCAAAACTATCCCGGAGACTGGGGTATAGCAACGAATAAAACAGCAAAATGTGCACCTCGTGGAACTTACATTCTAGTGGGAAAGACAAACAGACAGACAGATAATTAAAATATACGGCGGGAGACACTTCCCTGGCGGCGCAATGGTTAAGACGCCACACTCCCAATGCAGGGGGCCTGGGTTCGATCCCTGGTCAGGGAACTAGATCCCACATCCATGCCTCAACTAAGGAGCCTAAAAGCCACAACTAAGGAGCCTGCCTGCCGCAGCTAGGACCCGGTACAACCAAATAAACAAATGAATATGTTTAAAAAATAATAATAAAAAAATAAAATATACAGTGGGAGAGACAGTGATAAGGGCTAAGGAGAAAAATAAAGCAGGGAAAGGGGCTGGGGAACAGGGGCTGGGGTTGGCAATTGACACTGAGCGAGGGAAGGGCTCTCAGAAGCATTTGTGAATGAGGAGGCCTGAGAAGCTCAGTAGGGTGAGCATTTGGGGCAGAGAGCACAGCAAGTACAAAGGTCTTGAGACCAAGAGCATGCCTGGCCTTTTGAGGACCCGCAGAGGGCCCGTGTGGCTGGAACAGAGTGGGCAGGGTGGGAATGGAATGAGAAAGGTAAGAGGGGGGATTACTTAGGACCTTGGGGGGCTAAGGTCGGAATTTTGGCTTTTCCTCTGAGTAAGATGAGAGCCCTTGGAGGGTTGTAAGCAGAAGACAGACACAGTCAACTCGGACGTTAACTGGTCCACTCTGGCTGCTATGCTGAGGTTAGACAGTTGGGGAGAACAGGGCAGAAGCAGGGAGACCAACTGAGGTGTTACTGCGGTGAGACATGATAAGGGCATCACTGGAGGTGGGGCAGTGCTCGGCTTCTGGACGCATTTTAAGGAAGAACCTATACGATTTGTTCGTGAATTAACGTCCAGTGTGAGAGAAAGATGAGTCAAGGATGATTACAAGTTTTTGGTCTGAGCAGTTGGAAGAATCAAGTTGCCGTCAAGGGAGATGAGGAAGGCTGGGAGCATGGAGAGGGCAGTGAAAGCAGTGGTTCCATTGGGGACACGCATAGTTGGAGAAGGCGTTTCAACAGCCAATGGGAGGGGAAGGGTGGGCAGCTGGATATATGGATGCATGGGGAAATATGATAGCTGGAGTTCAGAGGACAGGTCTGGCCTGAAGATAAACAGCCAGACGCCAGCAGCACATAGATGGTGCCTGAAGACCCTGGAGGGAGTGATGGAGACGGGAGAGAGGAGGGGAGCCAGCAAGCTCAGAGGCCTCGGGCGTCAGGTGGACCGATTGATGGAGGGTGGGTAACTGGCACCATGAGATGCCACCATCCTGATGTCTGAAGAGGAACCAGGGGTGGGGTGGGGAGGGCTGTCATTGCAGGGTTCCTGGATGAATTGCTCATTGTTTCTGATTTGATTTTAATCTTAAATTGTGAGCATAAACATCTCATGGGAAAAAAAATGTTTTTCCTTTGGATTCAGTTGCTGCTTCCAGCCTGTGTGTGTGTGTGTGTGTGTTCACATTTGTCTTCCCTGAAGCCACTCAGAGTCAGAGGTGAAAGAGTGGGTCCTAAACGATTGTTCTCGACAGCCTAGCGTGGCGCCCAATGGACAGCTCATAGGAATTGCCATATTGGACTGTATTTTCCAAATCCCACATCAGGATGTCCTGGGGATGGGAATTGTATGACTTCCAGATTTAAGAGGCAGGCGTTCTGGGAGATGTGGTTTAGAATGTAAGGACATCTGGGGGTTAACGAGGATGATAGGATGGAGAGTTTTGATTCCAGGAAGCTTTCGGAGATCTAAGGGTGCACAGTCTCCACCCTCGGGCAGAGCGCCCTCCTCCATCCTCTCCAGTAACACTGGCCTCCAACTTGCCAGCCTCGTCCCACCTCAAGGCCTTTACCTGGCCTTCCTTCTGCTTGATGGCCCTTTCCCCAGAAGTCCAGCCACATGGTTCACTCCCCCACTTTGATGTCAACTCCAAGATCGCCTATTCAGGGAGAGCTCCCCAACCCACCTCTTCCCATCAGAAGCCCTCCATCCACGTGTGGCATTGTCTGTCTGCTTCCCCTCTGCTTTCTCCGTGTCTCCATGGCTCTTCTCAATACTCGGTGAGTAAGATACTCATCCGTGTCACTTCTTGATCTGTTTCTATTCATTTTGCTGCTCATTATGGGTCATCTTTCACTGGCTCTTTGCATGCCTAGTCATTTTAACTTTGATTCCAGATGCTGTGAATTTTATCTTGTTGGATATTGGATATGTCCGTATTTCTATACATATTTTGAGCTTTTTCTCTGGAAGGTCAAATGGTTTGATCTTTGAGCCGTCTTTAGCTAAGGGCCCATTTCCCCCCACTTACTGAAGCAAGACCTTCTGAGTACTTGGCCTGACGCCCCATGAATGACGAGTTTCCACTCTCGCCGGTGGGAGCACTGACTATTCCCCGCCCTGTGTGAGCTCTGAGGAGTCTTCCCTCTGCTCCTGTAGCTGGTTCCTTCTCTGGCCTTGAGTTGTTTTCCCACAGGCATGTTCTGATCAGAGCTCCTGTGAAGACTTGGGCTCCTTGCAAATCTCCGGAGCTCTCTGTGTGTAGCTCTCTGCTCCCCAGGCCTCTGCTTTGCATGTTCTAACCCCCTTGGCCTCCCCAGTCTCCCAGTTCTATCTCAAATCAGGGCCACACCCCGCTCCACCTGGGATCCCCTTCCTGCACTGTAGCCTGGAAACGGTCTCCAGGCAACACACTCACAGGTCTCACCTCATTTGTTTCCCCTCTCTCAGGGATCGCTTTCCCTGTTACCTAAGGACAATTCCTGAAACTATTGTTTTATACTTCTTCCAGGGCTTTCAGTTGCCTCTGAATTACTTGAGGAGGAAAGCACTTCTGTGATGTTGTCTTCATTTGGAGTCCCCTAGTAGCGGGCTCTGGGGTATAGTTGATCCTGATGCGTTCCGGTTGTGTGAATTTGCCTACTTGCTACAATTTATTTGTAACCTCGAAATTAACACTTGTGTCACTTTCACAATCATTTGTGGACGAGTGCGGAGTGGCAGAAATGTTGACTTATGTGATGTGCACATTCCCAGCTGAGGTCACACAGGTGACACTCTGACCTTTTTCCAGCTCTCGTATTATAAACAAGTAACCTGTTCTATCTAGTGCTATGTTTACACATTTTTTGTGCTTTGTGTTGGCGATTTTGCTGTTTAAAATGGCCCCCAAGCCTAGTGCTGAAGTGCTGTCTAGGGTCGTAAGCGTAGAAGGCTGTGATGAGCCTTACGGGGAAAATGCATGTGTTAGATGAGCTTCATTCCGGCATAAGTTCTAGTGCTGTTGGCCGTGAGTTCAATGTTAGTGAATCCACTATATATATTAAATATATTAAGGTGTCTTTGAACATAAACATATAGAACAAGGTTATGTATTGATTGGTTGACCAGAAGACCAGGGAGCAGTGGTTCTGTATTTGCTAATTCAGTATTCATAGCAACTTTGTAGAACATCACTCCTACGAAGTCTTGTTACTGTACAAAAAAACTGAACAAGTAGTTTATTCATGGAGGGGAGAGAGGAAGAGAGAGAGGGAAGGGAAGGCAGCCTTTGAAGAGCATGTCATCAGGGCAGCTATTACTGTGGGTTCCTAGAGCTTAATATCATTGGGGTTGTTTGGGAGCCACAGTAGAGCACGCCTCAGGGTGATCACAATCAGGGGAGAGGGGGTTGGGGTATTTATGCACCAAGCCCCCATCAGCTGAGGTCTGCTGGGGAGGGGCACTCAGGGCCTGCTGGGGAGCAGACAGAGGTACTGAATGCCAAAGGAAGTCCTCAGAGAAAGAGGTACAGACGCTGGTGATTGAAGTCCAGCCTGGGTTTCTACTACAGGGGGAGAGGATCCAAGCATCTGCTGCAGATGGCATGACCAGGGCTTGTAAACTCAGATGCTTCCAGAAGCCAGGCAGGTAATATAAGCAAGAGCAGTAGGCTGAGGGGGGCTGCAGGACCCGAGAGTTTCTCTTCCTGTCTAACAAGAACAGCTGTTCCTCAGCTATGGCCAATTTTTGCCACGCAGGAAAATAGGCCGAGACTTGCCAAATCTTTTGGTTTTTCAAGAAAAGTGGGAAATTCAGATTTTTAAAAATGTGAAATCCTAAATTTGTAAAAGCTGGCAGTGAATTTAAAAACTTTTAAATACACCATGAAGGCCAAACAAAACATGGCGGCAGGCCAACTTCAGCCCACGGACCACCAATCTGCAATCTCTCTGATAGAAGGTGCGTGAAACCCCACCTGTTGGGTATGAGGCTGGAGAAAATGGATCGTCATCTCCTGTGCACGCTAAGCCTTCTGGGAGTGCCAAGAGATGCCTAGAAGTCTGCCCTGACATCCATGTGGCTAGGCGTCCCTGTGTCTGTCCGGTGAGCTCACCTCACTCTCCTGCTTCGAGGTTTATTAGAAGTCCAAGGACCACCATTCCTCGTGGCTACAGGAGTTCTCCAACGATTTCTTGTCACTGTTTTGGCATTTTTCCTCCCGTGAGAAATTAGCTGAGCCTCCTGGGCTATTCGTCTGGCATCTGCTCATCTGCACAGCCGGTCAGCCCACTCCATCGCTAAGAACAGGGCTGCCTGCCCAGCCTTCCACCTGCACACAGACTAGAGATTGTCAGAGGAGCTTGCAAGTCGACTGGTAGTGTGTGGGGAAGCAGGGCCCAGGGAATTGGCCACCATCTGGCATTTTCTGAAACTCAGAGGGAGGGAGAAGCCAATGGCTGTGCTCCCAGGGAATGGCAGAGCACCTGTCAGCCAGGGGTCAGGAGTCAGCCAGGGAAACAGATCCACCAAGAGACATAAATGGGAGATATATGACTTGTTACAGAGATATGATCTCACGTAATCTTGGGAGCTGGCAAGCGGTCTCTGCAAAGCTGTTGTCTTCACATCTGATGCTGAAGCCTGAAGTCCACAAGACAGGCAGCTACGAAGGAAAGATAGATACAAAGTGGCGGAAATCAAGACCAAGCTGGAACCCCACACTGATGGACTAAAACCCGTGTCAATCCTTGCTGCCTCTGTGTAAGTGGTATGGGTATCCTGCAGAAGCAGGGGTCCTTTGGTGTGGAGCTAAACGCAGACCCCTGGCCCAGACACAGGAGCAGAAGAGCTGAAGGAGGATTCAGGGGAAGTTCTACCGCTTCCCGCCAATGAGGTGAGTCAGCAGATTAGCAACATTATGTAGTATGAGCTACATAATGTCTGTTGCTTCCCTTCTGCCCTTCCAGATTTCCCAAGAATCACTCTTGTGCCCCACTGTGGAGATACTGGACCAGCTCTGTCTTCACTTCTGGGGGTGCCTGAATGTCTGACTTTTGACGTATGACCAAGATAAAGGCAATGGGATGTGTGGTATGCTGTGTGAGGTCTGAAACTCTCCCGACAAGCTGCAGGGTTATCTTCTTTACCTGCGGTTTGCAATGGCCTCCCCAGTTTGAGAAGCCTGGCTGGATGACTTAAGAGCCACTTGGTTGGCTGTGTCCCCTCCTTACTCATGCCCACCCATAAATCCTACTTTCCTGTCAAAGAAAAAAAAGCCCCCTGGCTCTTTTCAGTGAGTTCTCCTAAAGCCAAGGTTCCTCACACAGATCTTGGCCGTTCTATCCAGAGATTCAGTGTGGTCTGTGTGGACAAATGTTGGGCCCCGATGCACAAATTTTGTCTCTCAGAAACTACACTGTTTCCTTGCATTCTCTTTCTCTCCCTCCATTGGATCTTTCATCTTTAAACAAAAGTCTTAACATAAGTATACTCTGTGGAGTCTGGAGAATCCATTCAAATATCTGAACTGGGGAGAACAATATAACCAACCCCACTGAAAATGTGTAAAAATGATCATTCTGGGAAATGTAGGTCAGTCAAGCTAATTGATACATTATGAAGTCATCAAAATGTCCATGGGTTTCAGTGCTCTGTGGCCACTATCTTGGTATAGGGAAGTTTGCTCTTGGTGTCAGGGACAAGCTTGGCAGACCTAGGTCTTTCCAAAGAAATCATTCCACAGCTGCCTGGGGAACCAGAACAGACAAATTCTACGAGGAAACAAAGACTTGTTGATTTCTTAAAATCCTCCCTTCTTGTGATTCTGCGGCTAAAACCTTATGTGGTTTCTTGCTAGTTTTCCAATGCTAACAGAAAGAGAATGCAGAAGGGAAGGTCTGATTCCTTTTGGGAAGGATGCTCTAGAAAGATCCAGGAAGACATAGATGAAAAAACTAGAACTGCCAAGAGGAGTTACAACATGGCAGGTTTGGGCTCCATCAATGGGAGGACTTTATAACATTTAGTGTAAATGTCCAATAGCTGAAGAGATTGCCTTGTGAGGAACTGAGTCCAACTCCTTGACTTGTTAGCTTCAGGCAGAGATTTAATAACATCCTTCCTTCCTCCTTCCCTCCCTCCCCCTGTCCCTCTCTTCCTTTCTTCTTCCTTCTTTTCGTCCTTCCTTCCATGCATCTGTCCATCCAGTAAATTTTCTCTGAATGAAATCAGTCAACCAACATTTATTGAACACCTATTATACGCCAGGTGCTGTGTTGGGCTCTGGAATCACAGCCCAACAGGGAAGGCAGTTGGGGTTATTGACTACCTGCTGTGTGCTGGGCACTGCTTGAGGTGCTAGAGATTAGAACCTAGGATAGCAGGCAGGCTGAGACTGGTATTGAGATTCAATTCTAAGCCATGACTCTTAAGTGGATCCCCCAGTTTGTGAGTCCCAGTCTGGTTGGCACTACCAGCCATGATTCCCTGACTCACAGTGACCCACAGGGCTTGTCTCCACTAAGACTGTTTTGGTTTGGCTGGGTCCAGTGGGGCTGGGATGTTCTGGTCTGTGACCTCATTGTTTATTATCATTTTTCAAAGCTTCTGCCTCCCTTCTGTAGGCTGGACCAGAGCCAGAGACAACAGAGTGGCTATGTGAAATAAACTCCAACCAGCATTACTATCATCTTGAACACCCAGACAATGGGTCACATGCCTACAGCTCGTGATTTCTTGGCAGCCTGGCCGAGCCTGAGCTCTTCTATTTTTATATGCCATTTGAGATGGGAAGGCATTGGAAATGGCTGATCTGTGAACGTTTACAGGGTGAAACCCATGCAGATAGAGAGGAGATGAATTTACGAGTAGTCCAATCTCAGCCCTCAGGGATAGACTAGGAAATACATTTAGCCTGACATTTAAAGATCTGATGTGATCCAGATGCTGTCACTTTAGCACCCAACTCTCCCCAAACACTGTGCAAGACCTGACAGGGGAGGGTGGCATGTGGGAGGACACGTGGGTGGAGGAAGGCCATGAGGTCAACAGTTCCCAAGATGGCGGCTGGGCTTTACCCCTTGGATGTGCCCTGTGCTGTGTCCCAATTTGCAAGGGTGGGACTGTCTCTAAAAGAGCCTTTTGAAAACCTTGTGCAATCTCTTTGCAAACATGATATGATCCCTGAGAAAGAGAGTGTATACGAAGCTGGAGATGGCTCTTGACAAAAGTGGTTTGCTAATAAGCAAGAGTGGGACAGATAGAAATGTAGGCCCTTGCTGGCTGTGGAGGGAAGGCAGGGCTGGATTCCTGACAGAGAACTCTCGCGGTCTATGGTACTTTCCATCAGGACTCGTGCTCAGTTATGTGTTCAGAAGGCTGCTCATGCAGATGGTTGGGGGCATAGATGCTCCAGGCAACTCTGTGATGCTTGGAGGATGGGCGTCTTCGTGAATGTACCTTGAATATTGAGTAGATTGGAGGTAGGGCTTGGAGGAAGTCTATGAAGTTTGTCTTAAGAAGTTAGAACTGAATTTTTTTAATACTTTATTATTTTTTAATTTTATTGAAATAGAGTTGATTTACAAAGTTGTACTAGTTTCAGATGTACAGCACAATGGTTCAGTTATACATATATATAAATATATATATATTCTTTTCCATTATAGGTTATTATAAGATATTGAATATAGTTCCCTGTGTTATACAGTAGGTCCTTGTTGATTATCTGTTTTATATATAATAGTGTGTATATTTCAATCTCAAACTCCTAAACCTTAGAACTGAAGGTAATGCACCTGATTCTGGGGTGGTCACAGGTGTGATGGACGTTGGATCCCAGTCCAAATTCTGCAACCTATTCTCCGTGTGACCGTGCAAGTCCCTATATATTCACGGAAGGAAAGGGCTGGATTAAATGTTCTCCAGAGATTTTTTGGCACTATGATGGAAACTGAACATGCATTATAAAATGGAGATCGTGCCTGAGCCATTTATACAGAATCTCCCAATAGTCACGCAGCTGGAGGAAAATGAAGAAACCTTAAATATTCTATCCAGCCTCCCTGCCTTCTGAGCAAAAGCAATCTTGGAATAACCAACTTCCTGGCCTCTACAAATATAACCCCACAGAGAACCAAGTCTTCAGCCACAAAGAGCTTTACTTCAGGTGTTTAAGACGACCCTGCATTCCCGATAAAAAGGCCCATGCTCTTGGCTCAAAATATCGCTGCAGGTTTTAAGTGACATTTGCATATTGATTTCAAAAGGCCCTGCGGCAACTCTGTAAATGAATTCATTAGAATAACTGACTCTGGTAGCTCTCCGACCCAGCAGTGACATCACCCCTACAGAGCACAGAGTTGAGCTCATGAACCAATCAAGATAATTGTGCCCTTGATTGGGAAGGATAAGTGTGCTGTTGAAGGCATTTGTCAGCTCTACAGCGGGGACTGTGTGGAGAGGCCAGGAGACAGTTTCAGAGAGAAGGCCGTGGGGAATTCCCTGGGTTGGGTGTTTGAGCATTAATACTTCTTTCTCCATGAGGTAGAGGTGGCGGTGGGGCAGAAGCATGCATCCGAGATTGGAAGCCTTGCATCGTGAGAGTAAGCATGACCTGCCTTGTAGAGTCTACAGTACTTTTTGTGCTCTGCTTCTTCCTAATCATAGCAGTTACCATTTGCACTTTGTTTTTATCAATATATTAGTCTCCTTTTTTGGAAAGGATTTGTGGTGGCTTGAGTGTACATTCAATTCAATAGGACAGAATAAATAGCTAAGGACACTGGGTCAAAGGAAAAGTAAGCTTAGGGAGTAAGATGAAACCAGAAGTAAAGTTAACACACAAAGTATGTAAGCAATTGCAAAAGTGAGCCACTCTGAGCTTCCTAGCAGCCAATGTAAGGAAGGGAACCCGGTTGGTCATCAGGTTCACAGTACCCAAAGAATAAGAATGTTCCAACTGGACAATCAATAGATCCTCCTGGTCATTGCCCATGAAACCTGGAGTTCAGGATTTTCATCTTTAAATGACAGGTACCTGGAGATAAAATGTCTGCATTGATCAGAAAGGACAGTGCCAAATGCTTTGATAATCTAGAAAATGTTATATAGGGCAGATGTTCTTTTTGGTTTAAAAAAAATTGCTTAAACCAGGACTTATGCCTGAGTGGAGGCCCGTTCCACAGCTGCAGAAAGGTGAGCTGAAGGAGACCCCTCGCAGAGCCAAGAGTGTCCTGAAAAAAACTGTTTGGGACAAAGGGGAAAATTTTTTTTTTTTTACATCTTTATTGGAGTATAATTGCTTTACAATGGTGTGTTAGTTTCTGCTATATAACAAAGTGAATCAGCTATATATATACATATATCCCCATATCTCCTCCCACTTGCATCTCCCTCCCTCCCACCCTCCCTATCCCACCCCTCTAGTTGGTCACAAAGCACCGAGCTGATCTCCCTGTGCCATGCAGCTGCTTCCCATTAGCTATCTACCTTACATTTGGTAGTGTATATATGCCCATGCCACTCTCCTACTTCGTCCCAGCTTACCCTTCCCCCTCCCCATGTCCTCAAGTCCATTCTCTATGTCTGCGTCTTTATTCCTGTCCTGCCCCTAGGTCCTTCAGAACCTTTTTTTTTTTTTTTTTAGGTTCCATATATGTGCATTAGCATACGGTATTTGTTTTTCTCTTTCTGACTTACTTCACTCTGTATGACAGACTCTAGGTCCATCCACCTCACTACAAATAACTCAATTTCGTTTCTTTTTATGGCTGAGTAATGTTCCATTGTATATATGTGCCACATCTTCTTTATCCATTCATCTGTCGATGGACACTTAGGTTGCTTCCATGTCCTGGCTATTGTAAACAGAGCTGCAGTGAACATTGTGGTACATGATTCTTTCTGAATTATAGTTTTCTCAGGGTATATGCCCAGTAGTGGGATTTCTGGGTCATATGGTAGTTCTATTTTTAGTTTTTTAAGGAACCTCCATACTGTTCCCCATAGTGGCTGTATCAATTTACATTCCCACCAACAGTACAAGAGGGTTCCCTACAGAGGGGAACTTAAGTGCCCAGTGTTCTAGGTCTTAGTACTGTGGGTCTTTCACCTTGGCTACACATCAGAATAACCTTAGAGCTTTTTTTAAAAAAAATTTATGTATTTATTTATTTATTTTTGGCTGTGCCAGGTCTTCGTTGCTGCGCGCGGGCTTTCTCTAGTTGCCGTGAGCGGCGGCTACTCTTTATTGTGGTGCACGTGCTTCTCATTGTGGTGGCTTCTCTTGTCACGGAGCACAGGCTCTAGATGTGTGGGCTTCCGTAGTTGTGGCACGTGGGCTCAGAAGTTGTGGCTCACGGGTTTAGTTGCTCCACAGCATGTGGGATCTTCCCAGACCGGGGCTCAAACCCGTGTCCCCTGCATTGGCAGGCGGATTCTTAACCACTGAGCCACCAGGGAAGCCCCAACCGTGGAGGTCTGAACAACACTGAAGTCCAGTCCTCCAGGGGATTCTAAGGTGTCCCCAGAGATGGGGACCACTGCTCGGAGCATGGGGTTGTTTTGGGTGGAAAACCCCAAAGCAGCTTGCTACCAATCTCTGGCCATAGCCACAGTTAATAAGCTGTCCTTGCTGGATCTGATTGTGAGTGATGGGAAATCCTGGTGAACACGGAGGAAATATGAACCTGCAGGTAGTGAAGCTGTTGACCTGCTGCATCAGGTTGTGGGAACTTAGCCAATGAGTTTTGGAGGATACCTGCCCACAGGAATACCCGAGCCCTTGCATACAGGACCCCTGTGGGCATTTGTTGTGACTTTGATTTACAGAGGCTGATTAGCCAACCCGGTTCACCGAGGCTAACTGGGTCACAGGACTTGAGTTGCTAAAACTAGAAAAGCCCCAGGCAAACTGGGATGAGTGGGTCACCCCAATGGTTTGGTCTCTTCTCAAGACAGGATCAGAGAGTGGAAAGGGTGAGTCAGGCCTGAAGCCGAGCGGGTTTGACCCTCTGTGGATGTTTAACTGTGTCTTCCTTTCTACCTGGGCTGCCAGATGCAGGGTCCTCTCCCCCCCACCTCTGTTCCCATCTCCCTGAGACATTTCTGTGTCCGTCCCGGATTCCAGCAGGGGCCCAGCCAGAGCTCTGGGGCCTCTGGGGCCTGGGAGGAAGTGGAACTTCCCCAAACTCTGAAGATCTGCTCTGTCAGACGCTGTAGGACCATGGCTTTTCTCCAAAGTCAAGACACAGGGCTTTGAGACTCACTGTCTTTTGCCTGGAGCCTTTGTCCTGGAAAGCCAGTGGGCAGCCCCTGGGGTACGCATGAAACAGGCCGGGACCTGGGACCTGGGGCCCTTTGCTGCAATGCTTGCACCTGGACAAACGTCTCCTTCAGCAACAAAATACAAAGAAACTCTAAGGGACTAAAAATAACGGCCCACATGCACAGTTGGGGGCAATTATGGACAACAAGATACAAAAAGACCAAAAACACAACTGCCACTTCTGAAGAGCCAGGAGCAAAAGCAGGGTGTCAGGAGAAAAAGCAGGGTGCTGTGCATGCCCCCTGCACACAACACCACCAAAGGGGTGGGCAGACCACCTAAGTCACCCTTCTGGCCCGACCCCTGGACACACCGCTACCCTCACCCCATGTAAGGAACCAGCTTGCCCCTGCCTGAGGAGTGAGCGAGCAAGGAAACCTGTTACTTGTTCTCGATCCTTCCTGCTGCAGCAGGGGCCCCAGTAAGGCCTTCCCTGAATTTCTTGTCTGCTCTCTGATCAACTTCTATTGATTAAGGAGGCCAAGAACCGTGGTCAGTAACACAAACACTTAGATGACACAGGAACCCCACAGGCAAATGGTGCCCTGCTACCAGGGCTGGTTTCAGGGGCGCTCACTCATTAAGGCTCCTGCTCAGAAGGGTCCATGCTTGGCTTAACAGTTCTGCTGTCATCATCTTGAGCTCCTTAATGATTTTTGAACAAGGGGCCCTGCATTTTACTTTACGCCAGGCCCTGCAAATTCCGCGGCCAGATCTGCCTGCCACCCAGCCCAAAGGCAACCCCTCCACCTCCGTTCCACCCAAACAGATTCACTTATGCTGCTTTTGCCAGGGGTGCCGTTATGGAAAAAACTGAAAATAAAATGGGAAATTTTACCCGAGGGACTCACAACCTGGCTAATTCCTGGCCTAATTCCGGAATCTCTCAATCACATTTCCAAGGGGCACAGCCCCCAAATCTGCATTTTAGGAAAGGTACCTGGGTGATTCTGATGCATGGCGAAGATTGGGCTCCAGTATTTTAGAGGAGGATTTTAAGTCAAAATAAGTAAGGGGGAAAAAAGAAAGGGAAGGCTTCTTTGGTGGCACAGTGGTTGAGAGTCCGCCTGCCGATGCAAGGGACACGGGTTCATGCCCCGGTCCCGGAGGATCCCACATGCCGCGGAGCAGCTGGGCCCGTGAGCCATGGCCGCTGAGCCTGCGTGTCCGGAGCCTGTGCTCCGCAACGGGGGAGGCCGCAACCGTGAGAGGCCCGCGTACTGCAAAAACAAAAACAAAACAAAACAAAACAAAAAAAAAAGAAAGGGAATAGGCTGTGAGAGGTAAGCACTTGTTGGAGTCGCTGACTCAGGCAGACTTTCAGGCTCCTACACTTATCCATAGTGCCCTCGTTTGGCCCCGACTGTGAGGATGTTTCCTTTTGTGGGTTTCACTGCCTGAAATAAGAAAAAAGCATCTCCGTTACAATTCTGTGAGCAAGTTCCTTGAGGCCTGGGCCTGCTCTCTGCCCATGTTTTAGCCCCTGCTACCCCTTGTAGCCAAGCCAGGCTGCCCAGCAAGAACTCCCAGATCAGCTCTCTGGAGCCTCACACCCCTGCCTGCACCCCTCTCCGGTTTCACGGCTTCCCAAATGCCCTCCTTCTGACCAGCCTCTCCAGCTGCTACACCCCATGTTTGCTTCTGATTTTGACTGACCTTGGCCCGTGGTCCTTGGCTGACTCCTTCTGGCACTCTCATGGAAGACTCCAGGGCAAACAATTACCTGTCCCCTCCTGGGCTAAGCTGTATGTCTTTGTGAGAGTGAGAAAACAATGCCCCTAGTCAAGTCTCACATAAGTAAGAAATGTAGCAGATCTGGCTGGCTTCAGGCATGGCTGGATCTACTGACTCTCTCCATCTCTTTGCTTCAACTTCCTCTATGAGTGCTCAGAGTTGTATCTTTCGATTCTAAAGGAAAGGCATGGTGACCAACACTCCTTCCCCCATCACAGGCAGCAGGAGTTTGGTTGGCTCAGTCTGCCTCCTCTGGGGTCTCTCATCATCTGACGTTGACATCCAATGGTGGTGTGCTGGTAGATGTTTAACAACTGGCTCTCGCCAGGGGAGTGGGAAGGATGCCTTGACTTGTAGGATTTGCTGGTTTCTGTGATGTAAATACTATTGTGGTGACATATTTCAAGCTACGGATACTATATCTGTCAACACAGAGTTGGGAAGAGATGTACAGTAGAATGCCATCATGTAGTATTGCCAGATACCATATTTGTAAGTAACCTCAGGCACACAGATAATAATAAAATGTGACAAGACAATTAGGAAGGGATGAATTTTGAGTAGCCATTACTTTTTCTTTTAATATAATTCATTTAAGTATAAACTTATATCATTTAAGTTTTAATAATGAATATGCTTAACAAGCAGCTAGCAAGATTCCTGAATTATTTTTTCTTTTTTTTTTTTTGCGTTACGCGGGCCTCTCACTATTGTGGCCCCTCCCGTTGCGGAGCACAGGCTCCGGACCTGCAGGCTCAGCGGCCATGGCTCACGGGCCCAGCTGCTCCGCGGCATGTGGGATCCTCCCGGACCGGGGCATGAACCCGTGTCCCCTGCATCGGCAGGCGGACTCTCAACCACTGCGCCACCAGGGAAGCCCCCTGAATTTTATTTTTTAATGTTTTGGCTTGCTCCACACAGCATGCAGGATCTTAGTTCCCTGACCAGGGATCAAATCCATGCCCCCTGCATTGGGGGCTCAGAGTCTTAACTACTGGACCACCAGGGAAGTCCCAAGATTCCTGAAATTTAACCATCGGCTCTCATGAGCTGGTACCAGTGGCTCCAACACATCACTGCTTCTAGAACTGGGCTCAGTGACAAATGGTGAACAACATTCAATTAAGAACATCTGCTAAGGACTCCGGGTGGAAGATGGGTGGCAGGCATGCCTCGGGTTTACCTTTTCTAGAATGTCAGCGATTTTATGAAAAGAACGTTTGTTTTTCTCAATTGCAAAGAACCTAGGATCCCCAAGTGAAATGGCACAATTTTCCCTGGGGAGGAACACGTAGATTTTGTTCCTGTTTATGATGCTTCTGCGGTGGGGTCTGACTGCATCTCATCGGCGTCGCCAAAGTCAGGAAAGAAGGGAGTGGGAGCCACCTGGGGGGGCATTTCTCATTTCTGTGCCAAGGTGCTAACAGATCTGTTAATTCCGCACACCACGGAAAAACTAACTGCTGGAATGTGGGCGTAGGTTGTTTTTCAGGTTCTTTTGCTTGAGTAGAGGGAGTCTTTACGGTCAGGATTTCACAGTTTAATATCTCATTAAGACTTCCTGCATCGGCTTTCCCGTTCCCCTCTTGTTTTCCCTGGTGGAATTTGCCAGCAGCTGAGCAGATCTGGGGGCTGGCTGGTTCTCGAAGGAACCAGACAACAGCTGCCTCTGTGGAAGCATGACAGGTTAACGTGGCTTCCCAGGTGTCAAAAAATCTCTTAAATAAGGAGCTGTTAGTTCTGGGTCCAATTTGGCTCAGTGGCTGTGGCTTGAGGAATTCCAGGTATTGATTCTGGAGCTGGAGAAGTGTCCCTGGGAACCAGGGCCCAGGGTGGCTCCCCTGCACCCCCACCCCCTCCCCTTTTGCTACACCAGTGATTAGTGCAAGAATCTGTATACAGTAGGTGCTTGTCAAACCTTCATCCCAAATTGATCAGTTGGAGGGTATGAATCACATTGAAGAGATAATCATTCTTAGCAACAGGTTTAATTTTCACTTCTTTATTGAGTTATAATTTACATACAGTAAAATACATATGTCTGAAGTATACAGCTCAAACCTTTTCTGCATATACATATGTAAATATCCATGTGAACACCATCCTATAAGATGTAGGTAATTTCCTTCACCCTAGAAAGTTCTCTGTGTCCTTTTCCAGTCAATGCCTCCCCCAGAGGCACCCACTATTCTGGTCTTGTCTTAGCTTGGGCTGCCATAGTAAAATACCATAGGCTGAGTGGCTTAAACAACAGAAAGTTACTTTCCCATGGGTCTGGAGGCTGGAAGTCCAAGAGGAATGTTCCAGTCGATTCAGATGGCTGACTTCTCACCCTGTTCCAGCATGACCTCGTCTTTGTATCTGGAGATAGTGAGACCTCTGTTATCTCTTCTTAAAAGGACACTAATCTTGTAGGATCAGGGCCCCTCCCTTATGATCTCATTTAACTTTAATTACTTCTGTAGAGGCCCCATCTCCAAATACAGCCACACTGAGGGTTAAGGATTCAGCATAACAATGGGGACAGGGGTACAAGCATTCAGTCCACACAAATTAGCATTGCTGGCTCTAGAGCTTCAAACAGATGTGATCATACGGTACACGCTCCTCTGTGTCTGGCTGCTTTTGCTCAGTGTAATGTTTTCAAGATTCATCCACGTTGTTGTATGCATCAGTGATTCTTTCCTTTTTATTGCTAAATAGTGTTCCATTGTATGAATAGACCATAATTTGTTTATCCACCCTCCTACTGATGAATGTTAGGATTGTTTCCAGGCTGCCAATAGATATTTATTCTGTGTAGGTCATTACGTTAGCTGCTAGGATATTAAAAAATGTAAAATATGTCCCTGCCCATCCGGAGCTTATGCTTGGGATCTGCGCTTAAAAAATAGCTAAGAACATACCAACCTACCAAACAAAATAAAATATGACCCTGCGACTGACTCAGGGACTTGGAAGGAGGGAGATTTTTAAGGAATGTCAGTAAAGTCTGTTTGTAAATACGTGTACTCAGAAGATGAGCCAGCTTAAAAATGTCAGCTGCCAGAGAAATGAAAGCAACTCCAAGTGAGGTCCAAGCTGGCAGGCCATTAGGCCAGCTGCATAGGTACCTCTGGGAAGCCTCAAAATGCTTCACTGCCTGTGTTACGGGCCGAAGAGCTTCATGAAGTGGGAACAGGGTGAAAACATTCCCCTCGGAACAAAGCTGGCTCCTGCTTTGTTTTTGTGGTTTCCTCCAAGAGGGTGGGAGGGAAACGTTTGTGCTCAGGACAGCTAGGCACCACGTGCATGGTCAGGAAGGGCTCTCTGTGGCCAGGGGTGGATGCTCCAAGTGATGGGAAGGCAGGGTGAGCAAAAGGGTATGGGTCCTGGTCCCAGTGTGGGGTCTAGAGGGTGCACATTCAGCTTCTCTGGCCCAAAGGTGTATTTGGGTGGGTTGGCAGAGGTTTGGCAGCAGTGACAACGTCACATGGGCAGGGATGGGCAGCTGGAATTGACAGCCCCCTAAAGGGACCTGGGGGCCTGCCTGGGGTCTGTGAGCAGAGCTGCTAATATCTGTCCGTGAGTCTGAGAGATGAGGTCTTGTGTGTGCCTCATAGACCTTTAGAAGCTCCCCCAAGTCCTCCCCCACCAAGTTTCATCTAACGCCCTGGGTCTTGCCTTTCCCTGCCCAGCCATAGAGCAGATGGAGTTAAAGGGACTTCCGAGGTCCCTAAGCATTCGGAGGTGAAAGGGTGACAGAATGAGTAATTGTGGGAGATTTCAGGAGAGTTACTCAATGAAATCTCCCAACCATCGTTTTATGACCATGTTGGTGGTTAACTATCCATTTCATATTCATAATATCATATAATATTAGTGTTCTGCTTGCTTGGGGTTTAAACTATCTTTCTTACATTTTTTTTGATTGAGAGGACAAAAACCACGTTAAAAAATTGGGAAGAAAACAAGAAAGCTTCCTAATAGCCCCTCCTCACAGATATTTTCACATTGGTCTTACCTTCCGGTTCATTGTTTATGCACCATCTTTTCACAGATTTACTTAAGCATTTATTTACCTGTGGCTGCAATAGACTTGACAATGATCACACTTAATAGCTGCATGATATTTAGCGTGGATGTGCCATAATTTTCTATTGCTGGACATCTCGGTGTCCAGATTTTGCTATCATCTGCAACTGCGTAATTCCTTTTAAAGAATTTGTACCCAAAGGTGCGCTTACCACAGCCCTGAGGGAGGCCCAGGGTGTCATCAGTGTTTCAAGGACAGAAAGACACAGAGGACTTGGAACTGCATCTTTGTGGGTCCAAAGGGAACCAGAACCAGAGCTGTGGTGGTGGTTGGGGGGAACTGTGGAAAGTATGTTTAAGATGTTAAAAAGGCAAGAAAAAAAAGTTATAAAGGCAAAAGTTAAAAAGGCAAAAGAAAGTATAATTCTCCTACAAATATCTAGTGAGTACATGTCAAAGTTTTATTTTAATTCGTTCATTAGAGAACCAGATGTATAAGACGACCTGATATATGGTTAGTAAAAGAAAAAAATGGGCAGTAAGATCGCTAAGTTAGATACAACACTGATTATTTTTCTTCGAGGCAATAAAACTACAACCTTTAGTGTTATCTTCTCTATAAACAGAAAGTCATTTTTATCTCTACAGGAAAAAAGTCATTTACACCACTTGGATAAAAGCCATTTGTATCTTAATGGTTTTCAACAAGTTAATAGCTAATTTTAGAGACTTGCGAAATATGGAATCAAGAGTAAATAGTAAGTCAAAGTTATTTCCTTCTAGAAGGTCCAATGCCCCTGAGGCAGGCATTCTTTTCTGCATTCTTTTTTGCTTTATTTCTGACTTTTGGAATTGTTTTTCTTGAAGAGAGAAGTGACCTGGAGAGGGGAGTCCATGGTGATGTTAACAGTCCCCTCCAGCTATTTCAGAGCAGGGCCGCACCGCCAGATTTTTCTCTTGGCTTGAAGCAACAAGGGGTACAGATGGCCGGTGAGGACAAAAAAAGAAGCTTGAATAATTAATGCCCTCCCACTGGGGATGGACATGGAGAGGAGGGCCCAGAGTCTGTGAGAGGGATGGAGTGGAGACCTGGGATTGGACTAGAGGCCAGACCACCCCTAACCCCAGAGGTTCTTCTGGAAGGCTGCCCAGAAGGGACCTTAAAAGCTCATTGGAACCTGTTCATCTCACACGTTAAGCGATCCCTTCCTTATGGAGTGGAGCTCTGCCTTGGTCCTTTTGAGCCATTGACAGTATTGTTCACCATTACCACGGCCACTTTCTTATCCAAAGCATCCCTTAGTCCCCTGAACCTAGAAGCCTAAGTAACCAGCAGTCCTCTGGCTTTGTTCTTTTCCCTCCAGGCCCTGCCTGGCCCCAGCATTGCTTCCTCCTCCTGTTCCAAAGCAGAACCTGGCTCTTCCCAGCAGAGCAGAGTGGGGAGCTTCTGATTAAGGAAGAGGACTCCAGCCAAGGCGGGTGGGGTGGGAGAGGAGAGGGATGGATTGGGAGTTTAGGATTAGCAGATGCAAATTATTATATATAGGATGGATACACAACAAGGCCTTACTGTAGAGCACAGGGAACTCTAGTCAATATCTTGTGATAAACCATAATGGAAAAGAATAGGAAAAAGAATGTGTATATATATATATATATATGTGTGTGTGTATGTATGTATAACTGAGTTATTTTGCTATACAGCAGAAATTAACACAACATTGTAGACCAACTATACTTCAATAAAATTTAAAAAAAAAAAGGAAGAGGATGACAGTTCAGGTGATGAACTCATCCTAGTAGTCCTGGGAACGTCTAGATTGGAAAACTGAATGTCCCATGGCCCAGGAACCCACTCAGCCAGAGGCTACGTGGGACAGTTGGTCACCCTAAGTCCAGCCCCCCTTGTGTTCTGAGCAGCTGTTGGTGCTGCTGTTGCCACCCTTAGTGACTCTTTTAACTCTTTCCCCTCTGTTCTCCTAGTCTTCATCTCTTGTTATATCTCTGTTAAATACTCTCTCAATTTATGAAGCTGAGGCGATAGCTTAGGACTCGTACAAGTTTCCTGTGGACTTCAGTCTGGAACAGAAATGCATACGAGTTTTACATTTTTGTTTTCTAGGAAGGAGTGTTTGTGGAAGCTTCCAAGAAGACAAACAGAGTGGAATGGGATGCTTGTTTTCATGGATCAGAAATGAATCACATCGACTTTTTTCAGTAATGACACAGAGTTGTGGAGTCTTGCGAAAGAAACAACAGAAAGAAAAGGTTTTCTGGTGGAGACCTGTGAGAAGAATAAAGGCTCCTGAACGGAGAACTGGGATTCGGAGAGAAAGATGGACAGTGGTTGGACTCTTGAAGGACAATAAACTTGCCGTGCTTGTTAATGCCTGACTGCTGTTTACAGCTGGTGCTGTTTACACCTGGTGCTGTTTCCAAATGTTCTCCGTGAGCATCCGTTCTGCTCCAGGGTCCTCAGAAAGACAGGTTAATAGTTGACTGAAGGGAAGGGAGGCAAAGGGGGATTGTGTCAGTGTGTCCACAGCTGAACTCTTCTTAGGACTGAAGGCACATAAGGAGATATCATGCCCAGCTCTGAAAATAAAGCGTTATTGGCTCCAGTCAGAAACTGTCACTTTCTGCTGAGATGGAATATATTACTCAGAAGAGAGAAGCACCAAATATTATGCAGTCTGCCTTTGGGGAAAGAAAAAAACACCCACTTCTTATAAAAACACTTTTTTGGGATGAAGGATTTGATTTCAACTGATGAGTCATCCCTGTGTTTTTTTGTTTTTTTTTTTTAACCACTTAGCCAAAAAATGAGGTTTTTAAAAAAGCATTTCTCGAAGCAAAATCTTCCACTGCTTGAGTTTCTCTCATCTGACATGGAAGGCATCCTAAGTGCTTATATCCACAGTGCCAGAAGCTGCCCCAGTTTGCATGAAAGATATTGTAGGACAAGATTTATAACGATCAAGTTTCAGGCTCATTAGGAAAAAGCAACCTCAAGATACTCTTTGTGATCTAGAAGTGAGAAATGATCAAGAAACAGAAAATAAAATTTAAAACACAAATTTCAATAAGTGTGTTTGAAAATGACACAGTGAATGTCAGAAGGCAAAGGAGCTGAAGAGGGCTGTGGACATTGTAGCAGGAAGGACCATATGTCTTGGTCTAGCAAGGACAGTCCTGGTTCATGTTGGAAAAGCACCTACTTTCACTCTCAAGGATGTCTTGCTTTGGACAGTGGGTTATACGCTCGCCCCAGATGTAGTGGTTTGAAAGCATGTGTGCCGATTCTTTGACACTCTTAACCATCAAGAAGTCTGTGTCCCTTCTCCTTGGAAACGGATGGGCTTTTGTGACAGCCAGGGTGAGTGGTACGTGACAGCAGAGAATCCTGTAAGAAGCCTCGCTGCCCAGGAGCTGCGTGCTGGAGGCACTACATGGAGAGACCAGAGAGCAGAGCCAGAGGTGCCTGAGGAGCCCGCCCTGCTGGGGTCTTCCCTGTCAAGGCACCAGACATATGAGTGAGGAAGTCTTCGTGATGACCCCAGCCCCCATCCAACTACAGCCACATGAAAGACCCCTAGTAAGAGCTGCGCGGCTGAGCCCAGGCAACTCTAGAACCGTGGGAGAAAAATAACAAATGATGGTGCTCTTTTATGTCAAGAAGTTTGAGGTAGTTTGTGATGCAGCGATAGGTAAGCCAGATGCTAATTACAGGTTGGTTAAATACCTTGAGGGCCCCCACTGAGGACTTTTACGTTGCTGACAGTTTTCCATCATGCGCCTTCACTCACTATGCCACGGCTGCCCTGGCCCCCTTTCGTTCCATTCTCCCTAGAGCCACGTTCCTCTTGAGCCAGGACCCACTGTCTAGAATGCTCTCCACTCCTTCCTCCCTCCTCCAGGTCCCAGCTTAAAAAACCCTGCCCGGATCCCTCTAATAAAATCTTAGCTCTCTCATAGCCACTTGGGAGAGATTACATTTTCCAAAAATTGCCCGAGCCACGTTTGTGATCTTACGTGCTGTTCCAAAACCTCATCTTTCCCTTATCAAGAGGTAGGGACTATTTCCTTTCCCCTTGAAGTTGTGCAGGACATTGCGACTGCATGGATGGTACGGCATCTACCCTGCTCTCTCTCAAGACACACACCCTGGGAGCCCTGCCACCACATTGTCGGGAAGCCCAGGTCAGGCGGAGAGGCCACGTGGTGTATTCCATCTGATAGGTCCAGCTGAGGTCCCAGCAGAGAGCCGTCATGAACTGCCAGACAGGCAAGGGGGTTTTCCTTCAAATGATTCCGGCGCCCAGCTTCTATGCCACCCCAGCCAATGCCATCTAGAGCTGGCTGAGCCACCCCTGTCCAGTGATCATCAACATCACACTGTCTGTTGACTTTCAGACTGAGTTTGGGCTGGTTGTTATGCAGCCATAGGTGACCAGAACACCACTGTATTTTTATTTCTTAAAACTCTCCCAGTCGTGATTAAACATTTTTAAATGATTTACTGAGTATCTATTAGCCTGAAAATACATGAGGAATGCCACCAAGGTGAAAATGAAAATCAGAACAGTTCCTGAGGATACACAGTTATTTTGGCGATTAGGAAAGTGCAGAAGGATATGCAGCTTATATAGGACAACAACTGTGGAACTTGGATGCTGTTTTGTAATTTTGCATATAACCACCATCCAATCAAATTTGTGTGTACGCTAACACACACCATCTCAACAAAGGCCTTTGATAGTCTTTTGACACCCTTAAAAGTTAGGTTCAGAGTAGATCCTTGGTTCGTGCAACTTCGTTAATGCATTTATCAAAGATTTAACTATAATCACTTACCAAAACAAGTATCGTCTCCCATAGGTGGGAAAGTTGTTGTCAACTTAAACTCCATAGAGGAAGAGCTGTTTGAAGATGAGTATATTCAAGCCAGCCAAGTGTGAGACGTAGGGTGTCGTTGACAAGTGTTACTGCAAAACACTCAGCTATTATTTTTGAGAACACGTGGCAGACTGAGGTCCCAGAAGGGGGAAAAGCTACAATGGCGCCCATGTTTTCAAAAGGGAAGAACTTCTCAGGAAAAGAGAAAAACAGAACAAAACACCAATTTATCCATTTGTGGTCACCAGGCAGAACTCGAGGTCCTGAGCAGCCCGCTTGGCTTGAGGGAGATGGATTTGGGACCAGGACCAACTCAGCCTCCAGTGAGAGTGACAGGCTGGGTAAACAATTGCACAGTGATGAATGACTGTATTTGGGCTTCTTGGTTGTTTGACTGCAGGTGAATAAATCAAACGCCTCTTGAAAGAACGGCGCCTGGCCTGCGAAGATTTTATAAACATCTCCTGCTTCTGGGGGAGAAACTCATACGACCTTGTGAACTGGACCCACTCAAATGTTGCATAACTTCCACTGGTCATAATTCTGTGTATCCTGGTCAGAGCCCTCTTCCACCCTCTGGTTCAGTTTCTCCAGTGACGGTATCGGCAGTCTCCTTTAAGGTGGAAGGAGGGTGGACATCAATTACCAAGATGGGAAGGGACTCCTCGCCCGCTGCTATTAACTGCTGCCACACACACCCTTTTCTTTTTAAACCCAGTATTCTGTCTATCCCATCTGCAGTGCAGTGGACTGAATGTATGTGTCCCCCTACCCCCGATTCATAAGTTGAAATCCTAACCCCCTGTGTGATGGTACTGGGCGGTGGGGCCTTTGAAAGGTGATTAGGGTTAGTGTCCTTATAGAAGGGACTCCGGATTGCTCTGTGCCCTCTTGTGAGGATACAACAAGGGAACAGCAGTCTACAACTCAGAAGACGGCTCTCATCAGCACCTGACAGTGCTGGCCCCCTGATCTCGGACTTCTAGCCTCTGGAACTGTGAGAAATACATTTCTGTAGTTTATCAGCCACCCCCTTTACATTTGGTTATAGCAGCCTGAGTGAAAGCACATACAAAACCTCGGGCTTCCCTGGAGGCGCAGTGGTTAAGAATCCGCCTGCCAATGCAGGAGACACAGATTTGAGCCCTGGCCGGGGAAGATCCCACATACCACAGAGCAACTAAGCCCGTGCGCCACAACTACTGAGCCTGCGCTCTAGAGCCTGCGAGCCACAACTACTGAGCCTGTGTGCCTAGAGCCCATGCTCTGCAACAAGAGAAGCCAACGCAATGAGAAACCCGCGCACCACAATGAAGGGTAGCCCCTGCTTATCACAACTAGAGAAAGCCCGTGCACAGCAACGAAGACCCAATGCAGCCAAAAATAAACAAATAAAAAAAAATCAAAAAACCATGCACGAAACCTCTGTCTTTGGCAAATGCATCGTGTCCTCTCTTCCCTCTGTAACTTTGCCCTGAAATGCCCTACTGTTCCCCCTCCCATATATCCCATCTAACTAACTTTGACTACTCCCTTCTCTCAGGGGTCAGTTCAGGTGTTGTACTAGAGGGAAGCTGGGGGCACCCATCCAGATCCCTGTGAGCTGGGCAGGTACACCCATCCGCCAGCTGCTCTGAGTGTTAGCTTCTAACAGCTCAAAGCTAGAAGCCAACACTCCAGTGACTGGATGATAAGGAGTACAAAAGTCTGGTGTCTTTGGTTCAAGGAAGGACAACTCTGGTGTAATTCACCCTCCCTCCAGATACCCTCCAGGACTAGAGGCTAGACTCCAGCAGGAACCCAACTTCTTCCCTTGTTCTAGCTCACTTGCCTCAGTTCTTCACAGGCTTCTTCTGCGCTCCCTCAAGAAGTCACTTGTACAAGATTTCTCCTTCCAGACTCTGCTTTGAGGGAACCCCACCCAAGCAGACATTGTCTCTTCTGGGAAGCCTTTCCCTGACCATTTTCCACCCACACTGATTTAGGGACCCCTCTTTTGTGCACCCACCTCTACCACTGAGCTCCTCGCTGAGTCCTGGAATCACTGATTTACCAGTCAGCCTCCCTCCTAGGCTACTTGACAGCAGAAACCCTGACCCACTGATCTTTTCCTCCCCAGCACCCAGGGCAGTATCAGTTTGGCCTATAGCTCGTGCTCAGTAAAATGTTAACAAACTGAATCTTGGGGGCCTTTTGGAAAGAGAATGTGCTCGTGAAATGAACCGAGGTAAATGGCAAAACCTTATTTTGGCCTCCCATGTTGGAAGAGGGTTCAGAAGAAACCACAGAGATGGTTCTAGAAATAGGATATGGCCTTAGAATGTTGTTAGCACCATTGAAAATGGAATGTCATCTGGGATTTTGGTCAGAAAATAATTATCAAGCCAGCGACTTACAAGGTACAATGGAAGATTTTTTTAAAAATGTGATACATGGGCCCTATCTTCAAACAACTCAAAATCCAGTTTGGGAAAGGTTGACTATAAATATATGAAGAGGCAATCCAAGTAGAACATGAACCAACTTCCAGCCCCAGTAAAGAACAGGAAGAAATAGGCTTAAACCATAGTGGGATATTGGGGGAAATATTTGAATGAACTTCCTGACGGTCAGGGCAGCAGAAGTCTCGCCGGCACGGAGAGAGACTCTGTCTTTGGCCAAAGTTGAATCCGGCTCCTCTGAGCTCTTGACTGGCCTCATCTTTGGCCCATGAGCACTGCAGACTCTTGGCACAAATGATTTTGTCCACCTTCTACCCTAAAAGACTTGAACAACACTAACGCCTCAAGCCTGCGTCCCTAGGACAATGGTCCCAGTCCCCTTAAGTTCCTGCCTGAGAAATCTCAACACTGCCAAAAGTATTTCCTGTTTGTTCCAAAAACCTGACTATATGTCCCTGACCTCCCTTTTCTTAGAAGCATTTACTTTGAAGAACTTGCGATTGTAAATCCTTTCTCTGTCCTGTTGTGATGTATCTTCCACAAGCCAGGTCTGTCTTTTTCAAGGACCTGAGAGCCATCACTTGAAATGTAATCACCAAGAAGTGCAGGGCCCTGTCTCCCAGCCTCTATGGGAGGGTGGGAGCCTAACTTCAATAGCAAACACTTAACCCCACATCATATCCTTCAGTACTTTTCCTTTAGCACACCCTAGTGTTTAAAGGCCTCCCATCTTCCGTTTCAGTGGAGTTGAGCTGAAGTCTCTCCCCAGCTGCAGTAGAACAGAATAAAATCTGTCCTACCACCTTTAACTAGTGTCCAGCTTTGTTTCTCTTTGACAACACCCGAGGGAAGCTGTGACTTCAACATTAGTAGAAAGCTTTGAAGAGGAGAGCAATGAATTTCCACTTCAGAGGGTCCTGATGTTGTCCTGCAATGAAGCGGGAGTGGACAAAGTGACCCTTTCAAGCCCCTCTGCTGGCCAATTTGTCAGATCATTGGGAAGATGTCCCCTAGGAACACCATGAGTATAAGGACAAGATCAGGCAATGTATTCAGTCCCAAAATAAACAGAGAAGTGATGTCTACAGTAAACAAAAATGAGACTGGTCCTGACTCTGCTTCTCCCTTGCTGGGTGACTTTAGATAGATTACATAACCTCTCTGAACCTCAGTTTCTCCATTCTGTAAAAAGAAGGGGTTGCACTAGATGACGTTTAGGCTCCATTCCTAAACATGATGTTTTGCTCCATTTCTCAGGTAAAATCAATTGATATGTTACGACTTCCAGAGCCCCCAAATTCCTGAATTAACAAGGAAGACCCTCCTGCTAGTTGTCCTTGATGGGTACATTGAAATGCCTGTCATCTGTGTGTTAAGATGGGAGAAGCGCTGTCTACTGCCTGTCAAGAAAGCACTGTCACACCTCTTCCAGGGCCATATGTGGCCAGGATCCCCTGGGAAACGAAAAGCGCACATGGTTGCCAGAGCATCTAACTTTGTGACTCAGAAATTGCCATCTGTGAAACAGCTTTTAATTGAAGCTCCAAGAGGCAGAAGCTGGCTGGAAAAACCTTGCAAGTTGATCCAATAGGATCATCTTCCCTAAAAGAGGTTTTTTATGTTTAATTAGTTGGAAGCCATTTTTTCACAGACGGAGTTTTCGGATGTCAGTCCTTTTGGTGCCCTGCCTGTCCACTCCCTCACCCCTACACCCCCTCCCTGTGTTCAAGTCCCACAGATTCTTTAGTTAGTAGCAGCCTCTGATTTTTTTTTCCCCTTGAGGCTACATTGACCATCCTATGAGGAATCCAGGGTTATAGAAGGCTTTCCCCACCACTCAGGATACAGATGAGTTATTTCAACCTGGGTGGAGAAGCTAAGTGTAAGCAGGTCTCAGTTTTTGGTAATCCAAGTCAGTTACCCCTATACTCAGGAACCACAAACTCATGGTCGAGTTGGTCTGTACTGAGTCATCAGGCAGGCATGAGCCTGAAAGGCAACACTGACCAAAGGGAAACCCAGTCATTCCAGGGGTGAAGTGTTAACCCTTTGTGCCCCAGGCTAGAGAGGACTTGCCGTGGCCAGGACCAGCTCCATCAGCTGCCGGCAAGAGGTGGGTGAAGGAACCCAGAGTCAGGGGCTTCTTCCGACCTGGGATTTGTACTGCTGCAATCCCCCTTGTGTCCTCAGGGCGTGCAGTGTGAGACTCTGTTATAACAAAATGGGTAGAGTCAGGGAGTGGAGACAGAATTAGAACCGTGGACAGACCTGGCCGCAGCAAGTGAAGATACTGTTCAACGTGCTTCTAGGTTTGCAGCTGGGCAAAATACTCCATTTCAACCCACAGGCAGATAATAGTATCTTCATTTTAACCCTTTTATTATGGAAAATTTCAAAACATACAAAAATGAAGAGAACACTTAAAGAATCTCAGTATACCAGTTACCCAGTTTCAACAATTATTAACTCAAAGCTAAGCTTGTTTCATCTATACTCCACCAACGCCCCAGCCCCACCTCACTCCCCGTATTACAGCCTCACACTTTGTAACCAAGGAAAGCAAGGCTCAAGCATAAATGAAGAAGAATGAATTGGGCCAGTTATTCTCAGTGACTGGAGGGAGGGTGAGGGTGGAGGAGGTATATCCCATTCTTTGGGGTGGCATGTGTGTGTTTTGGAAAAAGCAAGAAAATACTGCACTGTTATTATATAATTTTTATTTGGAACATGAAAATATAATACCTATTGTCTTCATAATATAAATTACAGAAAATAAAGCTGAACGAAAGTTTTCTCAAAGCAGGTAGTGGGGACGACATAAAAAATTCTCAGTCTGTGAGATCTCTATGTTTATCAGAAAGCGGTTATGGGTTAGAATAGGTCATAAAGTACAGGATTAGAATTTGTCTAAGGTTCATTTCCCCTTTGACCTTCCAGTATTTATAATCCTAATGCCTGGGAATTGGAGGCAATGGCTCCTTCCCTTTATAGCATCTAGCACAGTTCTGCATAACCAAGAGGCTTCAAAAAATGCTTTGGAGAAGTGGCCTTCCCTACAGTTGTAATTAAAAATAGGACCCAATGGGAGACTGAGAGGAAATTGCTCATAGATGTCTTACATATGGCATTTCCAAATTGGAGACATTGCTTGAAAATAAGTAAGCCCTGTAGTTTTCAAACTCTGTTCCTTGGGACCTTACGGCTGCATGAGGGCTTTGGCAAGGATTGATGTGTCTCAATCAACCTGGGAAAAATTAACCCTGTATCACTTTTGTTTTATATTTGGGTTTTGCTTTAATTTTTCATTAGATGTTTCATAAAGAGTTCTGCTGATGATAAACAGTGGCAGTAGTCTCCTGCCACGGGGAGGAGCTGGTGGTGCAGAGAGGGGATGTGACTTGCCCTCACACAACAGGGCAATGGAGTTGCTGGGACCAGGGCCTGGTATCCAAGGATCTATGGGCAGTTGACATGGTTGCTGGATTGGAAGCCACAGAAAGTAAGTGGGAAAATCCTTTGGAACGGAAGCACCGCCCACTCAGGCTCTCCTGCCCCTCAACCCCATCAGTCTTAAGGATAATAGAGGAATTTTGCAGGGGATGTTTGGGAAGGTTCCTGCAGAGGAAACCATTGTTCCAGGACATGACATGATTAGAATGCAGGCTGTGGGATTTTCTCTGATGTGCTATAGAACCCTTGAACTGTGGCCCTCATAGCATCCTGGTTGTTTAGCCAAGTCCAAGTCAGAGGTTACAAATGAGTGGTCAGGAGGCTGAACACTACCCCCCAGACATGTTTGGTTTAGCCTTGTTTGAATATACATATATATTTGATACTGTACATATTACATATATAAGCCATGAAAGAGGGGACATCACTACAGATCTTACAGTGTTTGAATATTTTTTAAGTCACCAACACTTTTAAATTGGGGGATTAAAAATTCTGAATTTCTGGTGTATCTTCAAAAAAAAAAAAAAGAGAGATTTGGCGATGGAATACTGGGCAACACTGGCAACACATTCTTGTCTCAGTCAGCTGGAAGCTGGGGCTTTAAACTGAGCATCTTTTCTCTTGTTTGCTTTATTCCCCACTGCTCCCTACTGCCTCACACCCAGCCTGCTACACTAGTTCATGTTATGTCCTGGGCCCTGTAGTAATCTGGATTGGTGACCTAATACTCTGACAAAGGGTTTTAAACAATGATTCTCAAATATTAGCATCTGAATCCCTCCATGGTGCTTGCCTGAGTCACTACCCTTCAGAGATCCTGATTTCAGTGTATTGATGAGGTTCAGGATTTACATTTTAAACCAGCAGCCCAGAGAGTTCTGGTGCAGGTGGTTTTATGGTCACAGTTTAAGCAAAGCTGCTCTGTAACTGAGGTTCTTAATACGGGCCACACGTTTGAATCACCAGGAGGAGACTTTACAATGTATTCAGCGTCTACCTTCAAACAACTGAATCAGAGAACACTAGAGGCCTGGCCCAGATTGGTTAATATTTCTTCATTTATTTTTTAAAATTCCAAAAATACAAAAAATTTGAAAGAAGTGTTCATGGGACTCCTTTACGCCTCTTACCTAAATTACCAACTATTAACATCTTGCTACACCCGTACCATATCTCTTATTACACACACACATACACACACATTCCCTTTTGGCCAAACCATTAAACAGTAGTCTGCACACATTGACACTTCACCCTTAAATGTTTCAGCATGCCTCCCTTAAGAAAAGGGACATTCTTCTCCACAAACACACTGTATTACCAAGACTGAGATAACCACTGTTTCCTCGAGATGAGATTCGGGTCAAGTACTTCCAGCAAGAACCCCACATAGTGATTTTGTGTGATGTTCTGTACCTCCCATTACATCACATCAGGAGGCCAAAAATGCAATAGTTCATGAACTTTAGTGTGCACCTGGAAGGTTTGTTAAAACCTAGCTTGCTGGGCCTGCCCCTGCGGTTTGAGGTCTGTGGTGGGACCTGAGCATTTGCGTTTCTCATAAGTTTCCTGGTGATGCTGATGCTGCCAGCACAGGGACCGAACTCAGAGACCCACTGACCTCAAAGCAAGCTATCCCGTCATTGGTGGTAGGCATTTGTACTT
This sequence comes from Aethalodelphis obliquidens, assembly GCF_003676395.1. Taxonomy (NCBI): domain Eukaryota; kingdom Metazoa; phylum Chordata; class Mammalia; order Artiodactyla; family Delphinidae; genus Aethalodelphis; species Aethalodelphis obliquidens. Next base: position 10,032,560 of record NW_020838000.1, read on the forward strand.
TAAAAGTTCCACCAGTTGATCATAAACTACCAGCATCGAGAACCACTGCTAGCCTGGCCCGCCACGACTCAAATATTGTCCTTGGGGCAGCAACGTCCTCATCACCCAGGACCTCGTGAGGACTGTGGAATCTCAGGTCCCACCCAGATCTGTCAACCCAGAAGCTACGTGCTGACAACATCTGCACTGACCCATGCGCACATTGAAGTGTGAGCGGCTCTGCTCGAGAGCACCTGGAAGCTTATTCCACGCTTCACCTGGCCGGTCGTGACTTGGCACCCAGGGCTCTGTGGGAGCCCACGATGGGGCATGGGCTGCTGCTTCAAGGCCACAGACCCGGCCCTGGAGGGGGAAGAAGAGAAATAAAACCTACCAGTTGACTCTGGGCCAGCTCTCCCACCCCCGCTTCAGCTTTTAAAGTCTTTTTAAGAAACTACTCACTTCAGTCCCATCTCTAAATTTAGTGCCTTGTCTTACCAGCTCCTCTGGTTGGGCCTCCTCCTCACGCGTGGCTTTGTTGGATCTGACTCTTTCTGAGTGGGCAGCATTTTGCTAAGCCCTGAGGGTATAAAAGTGACTAAAACAAATTCCCACCCTCAGGCATCCTGCATTCTGGTTCCTTCTTTCCCGACTGACCACCTGCCCAGCAACGTCATGTCCCCAGCGGGGTCCCCGTGCGGTGGCCTGTTGTACCCGTTGCAGGGCTGGGGTGAATGAAGAGCTCCTCTGACCTTCTTTCTCTTTCCAGTTTGGACCTAACTTTTAGACACTGGGGCTATATGGGGCCATCTATCAGCTATCATCAAATAGTCATTCAGCAAACATTGACACTGGGCCTTTGGTGCTGTGGAGGGGACAGATGTGGTTCCTGGCCTCTGATTACCTACAATATGGAGGAGAAGATGAGGCACTTATGGAAAAGGAAATAACACCAGGAAGAATGTGTATGGAGACATTTGTGAGATTTCAGACTGGAGAGAAATCACTTCCCACTTAAGGGACTAAGGAAGGCTTCGTGGAGGAGGTGACATTTGGGAAGAGGCCGACTTCATCTTCAGGGTCAGATAGAATCATCGGGTGTCTTGGTTTTGCTCTGAGACAGGCCCAGGAGTTGCTCGGATTCAGACCATGTTTACTGCCACTCCACTTTCACACCCCGGTGGCCGAGGAGAAGGCAATATATTTGCTCATAAAGCGTTTTACAAGCCTGGGCAATGGGGCGTGGATTGTAAAGGGTTCTAACTAATTCCGTGCTGCTGTGGAAATGGCTTCAGCAGGTGGGAGGAGCAGAACCAGCCAGGGAACGTGACGACCGGGGATTGAAAACAGCCATCAGAAGGATCGACCCACACTTTCCGCTCCTGGCAGAGAGCAGGCCTGTCAAGAGTAGCAGCAGTTGGTTGAGGCAGGGGGTCTCTGAGGCAAATGTGGGGCTGGCAAGTCATTGTCCTGGGGGAAGTTAAGTTGGGGGATGATCTGAAGGAGAGTGGTGAAGGGGTCGTCTCCCGTCTCAGAGCCCTGGGCAGGCGGGACCATGAGTCAGTTCAGGAGACCCTGCCTTTGCTGGGGGTGGTCGGGGAGGCCTTCAGGGGAAGTGAAACTTACAGCCTGAGTTGGAACTTTCCTGGGAGATGAGGGGTCGTGGGAAAGTACAGAACAGCACACAGGAAGCAGGGAGATGTGCGCGTGGGGCTGTGTCCTACGATGATGAGACCATGGCGGCCCCTGGCCCAGGCCTGGCCCCAGAACCTCGTGGCGGTCGCATGAATGGCCCCAGCTCTTCCCCTGGCCCTGCATCCACGCCCTCTGCTGAGACACTGTGCGGCCCTCGGACTCTGACTCAGCCGTGTGACCTACTCTGGCCAATAGATTGAGACAGAAGCGACAACCTGCAATAAAGGATCAACTCAGCAAGTCTGAGGGGTCCAAACTTTCTTTCTGCACATTCCAAAGAAAGTCTGGGCCCTGGGCTGGTTCCTCGTTCCTAGGAGGTAACTTCTAAGCCCCGAGAATATACTGCCTGAAAGAGTGTCTTTGTTTAGCTGGAGGCATTGGGCCAGGCCAGATAGTGACACTAACAATATGATTTGTGAGGGGGCTTTGGACTACATAGTATCAACTTGACCTCTGGAGGGGCTGGAGACTAAGGTCAGGCACATAGCAGCTGTCAGCTGTGCCTATGTGACCAACCCCCAGTAAGAACCCTGGACACCAAGGCTCAGGGGAGCTTCCCTGGTTGGCAATATTCCACGTGTGTTGTCACACATTGTTGCTGGGAGAAATAGGCGCTGTCTGTAGACCTCCACCGGGAGGGGACAGCTGGTACCCTGGACCATCCCCTATGTGTCTTGCTCAATTGCTGATTCAATCTGTATCTTTTTGCTATAGTAAATTATAACCATGAGTGTATCAGCTTTGCTGAGTTCTGGCACACCTGAGGGTTGGCTTTGGGGATCCACACACTACAGGCAGTATGTCAATTCTGAGCCAAGGCTTTGAAAGGCTTTGTAAGTGTTTCTGCTTATTCTCTTGCACTCATGCAATTGCCTTAAGAAAGACGTGCTTGGGTCTGCCCACTAGTCCAGGAGAGGAAAGGACACTGGAGCAGGGCCACTTCCAACAGGTCCATCCTAGATCAGTTGACCCCCAGCTGACTGTGATGACTGAGCCAAACAGAGAACAGCAGAACCACCCAGCTGAGCCCATCCTGGAGTCCCTGACCCATGAGAAACAATACATACTAGTTTTCAGCCACTGAGCTGTAGAGTGATGTGTCCTGCAGCAGTAGGACTGATAAGCCCCCAAACAACAGTGGTGGTTCCAGCTCTGCTCTAACTGATGTCAGGGTCTCTGCAAGCTGGTTGCCCGGAGGGACTCTCCATCCCCAACTTCCAGGCCAGGAGAGAATCACAAAGTAGCCAGCGATGTAGCTTCAGTCATGCAAACTGCAAGGGATCCGTTTTTCCAAAGGAAATTATATGGAAGGCCTTATGGGCCTGCTGGGGAGGAGGGACACAGGTGAGGGGAGATGAGATGTGGTCTGAAAGTAGGGCAGGGGAGTGGGCCCCAGGGAGAAGTGCAAAAGGGGAGAAAGGAGAGTAAATGGGAAGAAAAGGGCTCTATGGAGTGAGGGGTGGGGAGGAATCTTGGGAGTAATTTTTTAGAACGTTTTGTCAGGCATATATACCCTCACACTAGGCAGCGTGTACCTTCCAGAATGCTTCAGGCTGCCATCCTGGATGGCATAAAAATAAATGACTGTTGAAAAGTTTGGAGTCCTGAGGACATAGCATAGTTTGGGGAGAAAGGGCAGGGATGGAAAGATGGGTTACAGGATTTAAGTTCTCATGAAAATATGAACAATACATGGTCAGTCCTCGTTATTTGCAGATTCTATGTTTGCAAATAGCACCTACCTGCTAAAATTTATTTGTAACCCCCAAGTCAAATAGTTGCACTGCTTTCATAGTCATCCTTCTATTTCCCCTAGGAGCAATGTTTCAGTATTCACTGATTCAGTGTTCCTGATCTCTTTAGAGGACATAATACCATGAATAACAAGAATCAACTGTATGTTGGTCTAAAGCAATATATATATACAATATATTGGTGGGCACACTGCTCTGTCCAGCCACTCAAAAAAATGACCATAATGGGGAAGTCCTTTGAATGGCATGCACAAGATAGCTGTCCCAGATCTTAGTTTTTTGGCTGGAAAAATTGGCCAAGAATTCAGAAGAGGCAAAATGAACATTATTTTTCCATCGAGCAGAGCCGTCCATCATCAGAGCAGTCCAGCCTGGAATCAGACCGACAGGAGAAGTCAGGGAGAACCTTCCCCAAGCAAATCAAAGGGGAGTCCATTCAATTCAGGAAATGCCCTTTCATTACCTGGGATTAGCCCTTGCTAGATACAAAGACTAGCTCTGTGCTCTTCAACCCCACAGTGGTGTAGAGAGAGACCCTCAGGTGATGCTGCCAAGTTTTTATCCATGCAAAAAACTTACAGTGACTATGCTTCTACAATAAGCATACCCACTGTTCCAGTGAAGGCTGTCAGTATGTGGTGTTGCGTGATTGTGTGATATGCTAGGATAGATCAGGGTACCACTGGCTGTGAGAGAAGAGGGAGTTCACAACAAACAAACAAAAATCCTGTGCATTTACTGGCAAGCCTTCTTATTATCTGAAAGAGCACTGAAAGCAGATGATGTTAAAGGAAAAGAAGTAAAGAGTACAGTGACTTGATACAATCTAATTCCTTTTGTCACCAAATTTGTCACCAAAATTTCCTATATTTGAAAATAGGGAATGGCTGAACCATGGGGTATAGAAGTATGTTTACCTTTAGTAGATATTGCCAAACAGCTTTCCAAAGTTTTGGTATCAGTTCACATTCCCATCAGCATTGTAAGATAGTTCTAGCTTCTCCACGTCTTCACCAACACTTGGCATTATCAGTCTGGGATCTTGAATCTTGAATGGAGGGTCGAAAGGGCAGAGAAAGCTGTCAGAGCTTGTCCGTTCCAATTGGATCACCCTGCCAAGGTAATTTAGCAGTTCTGATGCATGGTCCCCTGGAGCACCATTTCTATGTTTAATTCTTCTGCCTTCCCAACAATTCTCCCTATATCCTTCTGTAAATTCCATGTTGACTTACCCTAACTTGAGTCAGTTTCTGATACCTGTAACCAAACAACCCAACTGATGCATTAGTCTTAGCTACTGGGGACTCTAAACTGCGCCCTGGCCTCCCCTGACCTGGGCAACAAGGTACAATATCATGGACCACACACTGTAGCCAATAAAATACTTATTATCTCCAAGCCCACCAGGAAGGCGCTGCTTCTTTATCTTTTCAGGGTACCTTTGCTCTGCCCAGAATTCACTTTCAAAACCTATCCACTTGGAAAAATAGGATGAAGATTAAATATCACCTTCTCTGGGAAACACTTTCTGACCACCTCATGCAATTGCTCCCTACACGGCTGAAGAGAATTCTGATCACACCCTGTCCAGAGCTGTCCCCTCATAAATTCATATGTTGAAGCCCTAACTCCCCAGTAACTTGGAATATGACCGTGTTTGGAGACAGGGCCTTTAAAGAGCTAATTGAGGTTAAATGTGGTCATATGGGTGAACCCTGACCCAATCTGACAGGTGTCCTTATAAGAGATTATAACACAAAAAAAGACAGTAGGGATGCACACACACAGACAGAAAACCCTGTGAGGAGGACACAGCAAGAAGGAGACATCTGCAAGCCAACAAGAGAGGCCTCAGCAGAGACTGACCCCACAAATACCCCCCAGAGCTTCCCCTGGCTCTTCAGTTTGGAGCTGTCACCACCCCTCAGCCATGTGGGCCTAGAGCTGGAGTAAGAGCCATCAGTGACTTCAGCCCTGGACTTGGGTTTCTAGAAAACACCCAGCTCAGCTCAGCTGTCTGCAGCATCCGGGCTGTTCCTGGCATAAAGGTTCTCAAACTTTGGCATGCATCCCAATCACCTGGCAGGCCTAGGAAAGCACAGATGGCCAGGCCACCCCCCCACCACTAATTTCTCATCCAGTAGGTCTGGGGTGGCGCCTGAGAATTCACATTTCTAACAAGTTACCAAGGGATGCTGATGCTGCCAGTGCAGACATTAACCCAGGCAAAGGCAGGCAGGCATTCCAGGGAAGGATGACAGACACACTTGAAAGAATGTTGAAGGAGATCCAGGCGGGGTGAGATAAAAGGTGATATGGATGGATGACTCGGTCCAAGAGTGCTCAGCATGTGCTGGGCAAAGCCAGACAGTGGTTACAGCAGCCACAGGGTGAGTGTGGGAGATGGATACAGGTGAAGTACCAGGACCATCCCTCAGAGCCCAGGTTCATTTAGACAAGGAGTGGCCACCAAAGGGCAGATCCCAGTTCATTTTCAGATCTGTGAACATTTCTGGGGATCGTACGGTTTAGCGGCTAGATACTGAGCTAGAGGCAGCAGCTCTCATGCGGAGGAGTAAGATCTGAGTCCTGGCTTAGCTGTTATCAACTGTGTGTCTCAGCCATTTAACCTCTCCCCCTGGGTCTCTGCTACTTGATTTTCAACAACGCTTCAAGGTTGCTTCAAGGATCAAGTGAGGTTTGGACAAAGGAGCACCTCGTAAATTATGATATTCTACAGAAGCACAAAGGATGTAGATACTCCTGGGGATGTAGAAATGAACAGGGCTGGTCCTTGCCCACCGGCAGTCATGATCTCGGAGAGGCAGCAGTGAGTGGTGGCCTGAAGTCAGATCTTAATTCCCTGCCCAGGAATTGAACCTGGGGAGCCTGGTTGAAAACTAGGAATCCTGGCTACCAGACCCCCTGCTCTTGCCCGCAAGTGAAAAATGCATTTCTCACTGCGGCAAAAACTGTAAAAACAGATACAAAGTTTATTATTAGAGACATAGCACAACAACACCTGGGAGAGCACACAGAGAAACAGTTTGTTTAGTTATGACGGAAGAAAGGCAGACATGCCCACCCGGAGAGAAAGGGTGTGGGCGTCCTCCCCAATGACAAGCAGCACTGTCAAGAGGCGGTTAGGTCACTTATCTAGGGCAGTTCTTCCAGGTCTTTGTTTACATTTGGCCAGTTACCTGGTTTCTTTTTCCACACCTGACGTGCCTTAGGACCCTTCCCAACATGCGCGCGCAACTTTTTTCCAAGATGGATTCCAGCCCACAGGCCTATGGGATGACCTTGACATCACATATTATGGGGTGGTGCTCCCTCCTTTTTACCCCCAAGGAGGCTTTCTATGCATATGCAATGTTTCCCTTGCCCCAAGGATGGGAAATATATGACCTCTTGATATTTTAACAGGGTTTAGTCCCACTCTGTCCCTGCCATAAAAATGTCCAATGTCTGGTTGTTTACCCTATTTCTGTTGCTGGTTTTTATATTGAGGTGCAGATCTTGAAACATAGACAGGAGTCCTGTCATAAATATGTAGTCCTGGAGCCCATTTTTCTCTTGCTTTCGGAAATGTAAACAGGGGGCTGGTAATGAATGCCCAGCCTGGAGCCCATCTTCTTCTCACCCCAGGAAGTGTGAACAGGACACCAGTTGTAAATGCCCAGCCTGGCGCCCATCTATCTCCTGCCTCAGTCACACTCCAGAGCAGGAGGTCCTGTATCCAAATACTTCCAAATCCCGATAGGACTTTGCTTCTCTCCATCTCCTTTGCCACCACTTAGCCTAAGTAGCATCATCACCCTCCCAGAACACTCAATAACTCCCTAGCTCTTGTCCTCTAAGCCAACTATTTTTACAGCAACCAGAGGAATTGTTTAAAAATCTAATCAGATCATGTCCTCACAGACTTAAAATGTTCCAGTAATTTCTTCCTATTGTCTTGATACCAAATTTAACTCCATAACCTACAAGACTGTGTGATCGGGGTGCAAGCCCATCTCTCCAGCCCAGCTCATGTCATGCCTCCCAAAGACACCAGCCTCCATTCCTTCCTGGAATGCAGCAAACTTCTCCCTGCCTCACGGCCTTTGTTTGCCCTCTGTCCTCTGACAGAGGGTTCTTTTCCTCCCCTCTGTCTCTCTGTTGCCTGCTCATCTTTCAGATCTCAGCAGCTGTTTTCAACAGCTCCACAATATCAATTAGATCATCCCATTACTCTCTCTCAGAGCATCCTCTTCCTTTATTTCACAACTCTTTGTAATACATATTTTTTCATTTGTTTACTGTATGTCTTTCCGACCAAATTAATAGGCTCTAAAAGCTGGGATTATGTCTATTTCATTCATTTCTTGTATCAGTCAGGGTGTTTGGGATGAAAGCAACAGAAATCAGTCTGGCTGATCTAAGGTAAAGGAGATTTGCTGGAAGGACGTCTGGAATTAATAGGCCAGAGAACAGGATTTGGAAACAAGTAGGAGCAAGACAGCTCTAAAAAGTGGGAAATTAAAATGGCAGGAAACGTTCTAGTAAAAACAGCCTGATTGCGGTGTGGGATTCCCAAATGCCAACTTGTTTTCAGTCTCCTTATTAATCTGTTTTGATTTAAAATCCAGAGTGAGAACATTTATTTGGCCTGGCTTGGATCATGGGCTCACTCTTGGCTTGGGGAGGGAGAGAAGCCTCATCAGATTGCATCCAAAAGAAAGAGGTCATCTCCCATCCTCAAAAAAAAAAAAAAGAGTTGCTTGGTTTATGCTTCCCAAGGGGAGAATGCACACTGGCTAGGCTCAAAGGAAGTATCTGCTAGGCCACCATAGTGATCCCTGCTGGGTATCCAGATGGGGTAGCTGCCTAATAACATATTTGTACAATGCATGAATGAAAACTTGCTTCTGGGCAAAGTTCAGAGCTTGCTCAGTGACTTAAGAGAAGAGATTGTCAATGCCGGTCTTGGTGTTTTGGAAAAGAAATCTCTTGGTGCATTTAGCAATACTTGGAAACATGCATCTTGAATGGAATCAGTAAGCAACTGGGGACCCTAGGAAGTTGTATAGCTTCAGCCATGGACAAACCCCAAACATTCCTGAAATGTCATACCCAGTAGTATTTTTAATTACCTCAGAAGATGGTGATTGCCTCTCTGGGTAAATTTCTTTGGCATTAACAGGAAAATTTCCCCTTCAATTTTTTTTTTTTTTTTGTGGTACGTGGGCCTCTCACTGCTGTGGTTTCTCCCGTTGCGGAGCACAGGCTCCGGACGCAGAGGCTCAGTGGCCATGGATGACAGGCCCAGCCACTCCGCGGCATGTGGGATCTTCCCGGACCGGGGCACGAACCCGTGTCCTCTGCATCGGCAGGCGGACTCTCAACCACTGCGCCACCAAGGAAGCCCCCTCTCCTTCAATTTTTAAAGACATACAACCCATCACAATTTGGGCCACCTCACAGGAGACTGGGCAGTAGAACAAGAGTCATCTGAAGGAGCTTTCTATCCTGGTGTCTGAGGAGAACCAAAAAAAAATTTGCGGCCTTCCCTTAAAGTAGATGTATTAATTGAGGAGAAAACGAGGTACGTAAGAGAGGCGTGTGGAGCACTGTGTGAGGGCCTGGTCTCATCTGGCTGGTTAGTGGAACATTCTTATGCCTCATGGTTTAAGGGTTTCTTTTTCTTTTCGAGATTTGAGGAGGGAAGTTCTCAATTTCCAGAACAGGAGAAATGAAGACATCTCCAGATTTCATTTTCAAGGCCCTTTGGCTACATTCCCAGATCCAAAACATTTTCTCCAAGGGTCCTCAGCCAGACATCTGGATTTCTAGATGAGTTTTGTAGCCAAGGAAATTTTAGACAGGGGATGCATTTCAATATTTTGTAGCCTTATAAACCATCCTGAAACAGTGGTTTAAAACAAACAGCAATTATTTTTCATGATTTAATTTATTGTTTTTCATGACTGATACCAGTTGAATGGTTCTTCTTTTCCACATGGTATGTCTGAGGTCACTCATGGGCTGTATTCAACTGGGGCTCTATTCAGGTGGCTAGGTCTTGGACATCGGAGATGGCCTCTCATCCTCCAGGACTTCTTACCATTCTGTAATTTAGCCCAAGCTTCTTTATTTATTTATTTTTAAATTTATTTATTTATTTTTGGCTGTGTTGGGCCTTCATTGCTGTGCGTGGGCTTTCTCTAGTTGAAGCGAGCAGGGGCTATTCTTCGTTGTGGCGCATGGGCTTCTCATTGCGCTGGCTTCTCTTGTTGCGGAGCATGGGCTCTAGGCACGTGGGCTTCAGTAGTTGTGACTCGCGGGCTCTAGAGCACAGGCTCAGTAGTTGTGATGCACAGGCTTAGTTGCTCTGTGGCATGTGGGATCTTCCCGGACCAGGGCTCGAACCCATGTCCCCTGCGTTAGCAGGCGGATTCTTAACCACTGTGCCACCAGGGAAGTCCACAAGCTTCTTTATAGCATGGCAGTTGGCTTCCAAGAAGGAGCATTTCCAGAGGACAAGACCCAATGTGAATTCATTTATCAAGCCTCTGTTGGCACCACTTTTCTAATGTCTCAATGACCAAAGCAAGTTCCATGCTCAAGTCCAAAGTCAGTGTGGGAGAGAAGTACACAAAGGTGTAAACACCAGAAGGTGTGGTTCATTGGAGGCCAGTGATGTAACAATCCAGCCCAGGAGAGCAGGGAAGTTGTGCAGGCTGAGTCTCCCTGGTTGTCAGTGTCTAGGTAAGGATGCTATCTGGTCTATGGCTCTGCAGTTCCAGAAATTCAGTGTGATTAGGGTTGCATCTAGCTCTACCTTTTTCTGTGGAATTTCCTCTCATCCACAGACGCTTCCAAAGAAAGGAATTAAATTTGTAATGTTATTTCAAGATCCTGTATCCTTGGCCACAGGTGATTGGACCAGAGTGGACTCCTGACCCAGTGGAAATCAAACCGTTTGCTGGGCTGGCCCAATTAGATTGTCTCCTCTGCCTCTGGAGTTGGGATGCTGAAAGATTAAGGTCTAAGTTGGTGAAGATGTTACAGAAGATCTTCTGGGTACCCTAAAATGAGCTATGTCTTCTGAAATATGTTCCAAACTCCTGAGAGGAATGAGACAGCTAGACCATAGCAAAGAATTTTTAAGGAACAGTGACAAGTAATAAGGTGTTAGAGGGTTGCAGAAAACAAAACAAACACCATAAATCATTATTAACTCATAGATATTGCATGTTTCTTCTCATCCGATTTTATTCCAATGATCTATCAGAGAAGACTATGCCCGCAGTAGACACCAGTCCCATGAGAATAAGACATGTGTGGAGCAGGTCAGGAGAGGCACTCAACCTAGGTCAGCCTAGCCACAGTTGACTGACAGCCCCACAGTTGTGAGTATAAATATTTGGGGGGATGTTTGTTATGCAACATTATCGTGCCAATAGCTGACTACTACAAAGCTCAATGTTAAAGGTCCTGGTTGACCAGTTCTCTGCTCCACTGATCATTCAGGGCCTCTGTCTCCATCTTGTGAGTCCATCAACCCCTAGAATTTCGTCCTCATCTACATGTTTAAAGCCTTGTCACAGGCCTATGCAGGATCCAGCTTTCAGGAGAGGAAAAATTTATGGAGAATCACACAGACAATATTTAAAGGCCAAAACTTGGAAGTTGAGTGCATCACTTGCATTCATCTGGCAAGAATGGAGCTACATGACCACACCTGGCTGCAAAGGTGGCTGGGAGATGTAATCTCTAGCTGAGTAGCCCTGTATCTAACAACTATGAAAGAAGAGTAAACAACTGTGTGCGAACAATTAGCAATCTCCACTCATAGATGGGAAAAATGATTTAAAAATCTGTGAAGATTTTCATGAATAGCAAGATAGTATGAGCTATTATAGTGACATACTTTCTGAAACAAACTAGACAGTGAAACAAATTTTATGCTAACTTCTGTAAATCACAATGAGAAAATGTGATGGCCCTGTAGCGTCCAATTCATGGTCACCTTCCAGGAGGGACAGAGACAAATACAGATACATATGTTCAGAGGGAGTGAACAGAATGCTGAAGGTCTCAAAAGCAGGTCATAAGCAGAATGGTCGAGGACCTTGGGGACTTTCAAATTGAAAATAATAGTTGGGGAAAAAAATGGCTGCCCTCAAACGTCTTAAAGTTTGTCATGGCAAAGAGAGGTAAGGTTTATACTGTAAAGTCTCCAGGAATAAACAGAAGATAAGAAGAGGAAACTGCAAAGAAACATATTTATGCTCACTCTAAGAAAAGAAGATTCTAGCAAAGAGGTCCAAAATGATTTATACCTCAGATGCATTTTGGACTAGAAGATACCAAAAAAAAAAAAATGCTAGCATTTGCTGAGTACCTACGGTATGCCAGATACTACTAGGAACTTTCACATACTTTATTCCTTTCAACTCTGAAAGTCTATACATTGATAAGGCTACATCCTACATCCTTCTGAAATCTTCTAAAGAGGCCACTTGCCTCCAGTCATTAATTACATACATTAATGTGTAGTAGTTCCTGAGAGTCTTCTCTTTGTCAGACTTTGTCTCCAAATTTCTGGAGGCAATTTATTGCAGTTCTACATACTTTTCTTCAAGCCCTCCTTTTGGGGACTCACCGACAATCCTGCAGAGAACATATATGACAAGTTTGTGGAGTAGAACCCTCATAGGAAGAAAATCCTGGGGTTGTTGTATATACACCAAGTTGTGGGTTCTGTGGTAGATGAAGATATTGGTGAGGGAAGGGAAAGGAAGAATCCTATCACTCAGTAATTTTCCAATTCCCAGCAGAAACCTGAGATCTTTGAGAGGGGGGGTTATGGTCCTGAGTAGCACAGCTTTGTGGTGGCCCACATGTCTACTGAGTTACCGCCTCGAGGAGTCTGGAGGGTGCTGCCAAGAAGGGGGAGTGGTCTGGTTTGGAAGTGCTGTCCAATGCACAGACATCCAGTATTTTCCTCAGACCTCTTCTGGGAACCCGTGGGGAGAGATGCCTTTCCTGATACACTGGGAGTTAACTGGAGTCCATGAGTCCTTTTTTTATTCCTTGTGCCTCCTGAGCCAAAGTTCCCAGATCTCCCAGATGTTTCCACCTAAGTCAATCCCAATCTCTAACACTGTATTCTTCTACCAGTGGGAATCCCAGGCAGGAGACAGAAAGTGACATGAGGAAGAGACTCTAAAACTCCAAATCTTCTTAAAGCTTGGGAGAAACTTTAATGTTTTGTACACACCTTTGGTAAGTGATAAGTTCTTCCTACATGTTCCCAGGAAGTTAAGAGAGAGTCAAGAGGGTATGGTAGGAACCTATTTGACATGTAAATATTGCAGTTAAGCTGCGAAGAAGGTGAGCAGAGGACATTTCAAGGCCTCTGGAGTCACAAAGCAGCAGGACGGACGAGGTGCTTGGGGAACAAGGGCATCCTGTCTCTTGCACCCACGCACGCTCCACCTTCCAGCCCCCAGTCTCTGCTGTGTCTTCTAAACCCTAATGCCTCAGATTGGCCAAAGTTTTAGTAGAGGTTTGCTATGTCCAGGAGCCACAGGCATCTGGTGTTCTGGTGCTGTGACCTCACGGAATAAAATGCTCACAATTCAGTTCAGCCTTTCCAGCAACAAGAGCTCCAGTCTGCTTCCTCTGATTTATTTAATGGAAAGCATACTTCACCACAGCAAGCAATATTTTCTCCCAAGACAATAGAATATAGAGTCTAAAGAGAAATGCATATTCTTTTTGACTTTCTAAGGCCCTCTCACCTTTGTCTTCAGCTACTCTGGTAGAAAGTGTTATCAACTTAGCTGAGAACGTTCTAGAATGGATGTGAAATCCCTGTGTGAAAGTAAACAGACTAGGAAATATAGTGTGATTGGCACCAACAATAAGGGCACATTTGAAGTTCATGGTTTGTAAAATGGGGATGATAATAAAAATACTACATCAGGCTGTTGTGAAGATTAAATGAGTCAACTTATGTAATCAGAACAATGTTTGCCATGTGGTAACATGCGGCCGTCTCAACCATTATTAAGAGTAGAAAGGGATAGATTTGTTAATTCAGTAGAACTTGAGCAGTAAGTGACATTCCAGTTGTGTTATATTACTTATTATCACATGGAGGTCTAATAGTAAATATAATTAAAAGTAAATACAACAAATAGAATAAAACTAGGAGGGGGCAGAACACATTTATCTTGAGATGAGATGACTTGGAGGCATTCCGTATCTCCTTAATGGCTGCCTTTCATTAATTTAAGCATTAGAGATCCAGGTAGCTGTCAGTCTCATGGGATAGTGAGTGGAAAGGGGGGTGGGTGTCGCTTCTAAGATGCTGGCAATAATTCTGTTTCTTGATCTGGTGTTGGTTACATAGGTGTGTTTAGTTTGCAAAAATTTATCAAGCCCTATGCTTGTGATATGTGTACTTTTCTGTATATATATATATTATACTTCAATAAAAAGTTTTAAGCACATAAAATTTTAATTTAAAAGAATGTAAATGAACATAGAAACAGAGAGATGAATGCCTGCTCTTGTCAGTAGCCTTTAGAGAATGATAAAACTTATCCTTATTTGAATTTTCCTTCTTTTGGACTTAAGCTATCTTTTTTAAAAAACATAATAAATTTTATTTATTTATTTATTTTGGCTGTGTTGGGTCTTAGTTGCTGTACACGGGCTTTCTCTGGCTGTGGCGAGTGGGGGCTAATCTTTGTTGCTGTGCACAGGCTTCTCACTGTGGTGGCTTCTCTTGTGGAGCATGGGCTCTAGGCACGCACGCTTCAGTAGCTGTGGCACGCAGGCTCAGTAGTTGTGGCTCGCGAGCTCTAGAGTGCAGGCTCAGTAGTTGTGGTGCACAGGCTTAGTTGCTCTGTGGCATGTGGGGTCTTCCCGGACCAGGGCTCGAATCCATGTCCCCTGTATTGGCAGGCAGATTCTTAACCACTGTACCACCAGGGAAGTCCTGGACTTAAGCTATCTTGAGTGGGTTTCTTCAGCCTAGGGGATCAGTTGCTGATGCCCAAGGCTCTTCTACTGGAAGGCAACCCGCCACAAGGACAGAGATGTAGGACCTCAAACTCCTCCCTGCCCTTCCCCCCCATCCTGGCCATCTTCAAAAACAGATAAATCTACTCTCTGCAGAAAGTTAAGTAAGTTAAGAAAGTTAAGTAATTGTCAACTCTAGCATTCCATCAAGATCAAACCTCAACATTTATTAAATTCCTCTAAGAGTCTTGCATTCTTTGAGGAAAGATACCCTGAACATCTAAATCACTAGTAACTTTCTTGTCTAACAAGTTTCTCCAAAACAGAGGCAGGGTCTAGCACTTCAGACAATCTGGTCTCAACTCACCCACCGAATCCTCTGCCTCCACAGAGGGGACACAGCTTCTCTCATCCACCTGGGGTGCGACAGCCTCAGCCAACACAGCCTCAGGACCCACAATCTGAGATGCCCAGTATTCAGCCCAGACACTTTGGACAGTGGCTAAAGCTACGCTTTAGAAGTTGGGTAATTTATTCCCCCACCTCAGTCCCCTAGATGGCTTCATGAAAAAAGAGAAACCAGCTCAGAGTCCTCCCACACAACTTCAAGAGGACAGACATGCAGCCCATGAAGCAGAACTGGCAAAGCAGTGAAGTGTTTGCAGCCGCGTAGAGATCAGACCCTCAGCACGGAGCCCCAGACCTCTCCAGATGGCCCAGCAGCCCAAATCTAACCCAAACCCAGACAACTGAAGTAGTGTCTTCTCTCGACAGGCTCAGATCTATCCAACCGCATCCAATACAGTAAATAGTCATCGTGAAGCCAAAGCCACGGAAACTCAACTCTGGGTGTCCGTTCCTCATGCATCTTGTGTGACTATTTTCCCTCTGACCTTTCTTCTTGGATGGAATTAATGACTTAACTTGCTTCCAACCACAGTGACTAAGACTCAAAGATGGTGTTTGCTTGGAAATAAAATTTAACTTCATAGCATCATCCTGCCTCTATGTGGATCATGTGTCTCTGGATCTCCTTGTATCATTGAAAAAGACAGAGGGAGACCTGGAGACAGGATGCTTCTGGGAAGTCCACTTCATGTCATGGCAGAGTGAGAACTTTATTCATTTATTCAACAAATATTTATTGAACACCTGTTCTGTGACACAAACTACGCTATGTACTGGAAATACCATGATCAAGATAAACAAAGTCCCTTCTCTTACGGGGTTTGCATTCTAGACAGAAGGAGATAGACAACGAACCAGTACACAGATAAATTTTTAAAGAAAACTTCATGTACTGATAAGAACCATAAATAAAAATGAAACAATGTGATGGGAGAGAGGTGGGAGTGAGCGGCTCTCTGGGGAACATCATTTAAGCTCAGATTTGAATAACAAGAAGGTACATCTAAAGATCTGGGAAAGGGTATTCTAGGCAAAAGGAGCAGCAAGAGCAAAGGCTTGAAGGCAGGGACCGCCTTGGTATGTTCAGGAACCAAAAGAAGGTCCGTGTAGCTGGAGTGAAGGAGACAGTGATTTGTGATGAGGCCAAGCAGGTATGTAGGGACTTGATCCCAAAAGACTGTGAGCTGTGATAAGAAATAAAATCTGCCTGCCTGATGTGGCCAGATCATTGAAATGTGCCGGGGAGCCCCAAAGGAAAAGAAAATAGTTTTGAGTGTGAGGGAGGGCATGTAGTAGCGTGGTTAGGGGCTCAGGCTCTGGAAACAGAACTCTCTTGGGCTATATCCCAGCTCGACCACTATGCTGTGTGAGCTTAGGCAAGTGGCTTAACCCCTCTGGGCCTCAGTTCCTTTATTTTTAAGTTGAAGATAACAATAGTTTCTACCTCAGAGATATTATTTTGTTTGGAGGATTAAAGAAGTCTATATATATAAGGAGCTTAAAACAATGCCTGGCATGAGACAGTGCTTGCATTTTAATTTTTTCATTGTTGCTATTGTTATTGTTATTATTATTATTGTCATAAACACTGATAATGAGAAAAGGACTTTCAATGAATTCTTCACTATGTTATATTTTAAATTTAAAAATGACTCATGGAATAACATTGCCATAGATTGTATTATCTGTCATTAATTCTCCTTTCCCTTCTTTCTCCTTCCATGGCTAGGGTGGCTTAAACAACAGAAAATTATTTTCTCAAACTTCTAGAAGCTAGAAATCCAAGATCAAGGTGTTGGTAGGGTTTGTTCCTTCTCAGGGCTGTGAGAGGCAGATCTGTCCCAGGCCTCTATCCTTGCCTTGTCTTCTCCCTGTGTCTTCACATTGTCTTCCCTCTGTCTGGGTCACTGTGTCCAAAATTCCCCCTTTAATAGGACACTAGTCATTTCAGATTGGGGTCCATCTTAATGACCTCACTTTACCTTGATTACTTCTATAAAGACCCTATTTCCAAATAAGGTCACTTTATGAAGTACTGGGGGTTAGGATGTCAACATATGAATTTGAGTGGACACAGTTTAACAGCCTCAGTGACTGGAATACACCTCCTCATCCCACTTATTTTGGGTTTGGTCATGTGACTTGCTTTGGCAAATGTAATATGGGCTCAGGATGAAGGTACATGGAGCACTTTTGTACCTCACCTAAAGTCTTGAGTACAGCCTAGCCAAGCTGATCCACATCTGGCCTACAATCACCCTGCAAACCAGCTGGCAAGAAATAAGTAATAGTTGTTATAGACCAATAGAAGTGTGGGGGTTATTTGTCATATAGCATCATCACAGTAAAAACTGACTAATACAAACATTTTCACTCAGAATGTAATAATCAATTGTTTTTGTTTTCACATCTCTATTCTTAATCCTGATGCCCTACATAATTTTTTACTGCTGTTGAATCATGTGCCATTGTCATTCCAGCCTCTGATTTTTATTTTATTTTTTTTTCTATGTAGCACATGTCAGGCACTTTTCAGGCTGCTACACAGTTATCATAACAGTAAATTTCCTGTCTCCATGGCACCTCATTCATCTGTTCCTCTCTGGGGATCATCTGTGAACTCAGGCCATCTCTACCCCAGTTTGCTTGATCCGGGGCATTTCTAATGCCTCCAGATTGTTGCAGTTATAAACACTGTCATTTTGTGCTGAACATAAAAGGGTCGTGGTGAAGCCAGGCTGCCTGCAGTCCTGCCTGCTGACCACCAGGAGGCCTCCAGGATGGGCAGCTGGTCAGTGAGTGGTCCTCAGCCCAGGTGAAGTTTAGGAAACCCAACCCTGTTTGTTCTCCAGAATTAGCCAGCTGCAGGAAGACAGTGATATAAACCAAGCCTGTGCATTCCCAGCGAGAAGCTCCCACGTCCAAGAATTAGATGGCTTCTCTCCCATAGCCAGGCCTCCACTTTCCGAATACTGTTGTCCTTGAAGGGCTAAATCTCTCCTAAGACTGGCAAATTTAGAATCAGAACCAGAGAGAAATGAGACATTTGAGGGTTATTTCACCCAGCCTGGGAGGGGATCTGATGCGTGACCGTGCAAGACACCCGGGTCTCCATCCTGGGGCCTGTGCTGGGCACTCATTGGGTCCCAACTCTGACACCTGGGTGTTTCTGCACTCTCTCCAGAGGAATCAGGGGGTCTCGGTGAGGGAGGCGGGGTGAATTCCCCTTGCCAAACTGCTTCTGTGTAGCTGAGAAATGTGACTGCCACCACTTGGCATGTTATACTTGGGCTAATCTCAAGTAATCCACCTGAAGAAATATTACAAGAATATTCGGAGTTGGATGACTTGGGTTCGAGTTTTCATCCCTTTTCAGCTTCCTGGGTGACCTTGGCCGAAACACTTAACCCCTCTGAGACTCAGTTTCCCCATCTACCCCTGCAGAGGCAGACCCTCCAAGGCCATTAAGGTGAAGATGTTTTGAGGTCTAACAGTGTTGTAAAGATGTTAGTTGTTGTTCTATTCAGGATGGCTGTCTGGGGCTCCTCTCCCTTCCACAGAATTCTCCAGGCTCACCTGACGCCTCAAAGTTAGCCTTGTTAGAAGCCTCCGGTGTCTGTTATACCCCAAAGAGGCCCATAAAAAGTCCGTCACAGGGCAGGGCAGTAGTACGGGATAAAACAACTGCCTACCTTCTACACACATCTCTGCAGTTCAGTGACCCGAAATTCCATCCTCTGCCTTCTCTCTCTCTTTTTTTTTTTTTTTTTTGCGGTACACGGGCCTCTCACTGTTGTGGCCTCTCCCGTTGTGGAGCACAGGCTCCGGACGCGCAGGCTCAGCGGCCACGGCTCGCGGGCCCAGCCGCTCCGCGGCATGTGGGATCCTCCCCGACCGGGTTACGAACCCGTGTCCCCTGCATTGGCAGGTGGACTCTCAACCACTGCACCACCAGGGAAGCCCTGCCTTCTCTCTTGAATGCTCATTAAAGAATGGCTTTAATTTGGGGGCCCAGGGTGATGTTGGCGCTGTACAGGGATGCTAGGGAAATGTCAGAGTGTGCAAAAGTCAGATGCACAGTGACGAGAATGGATGATAATCATCAAGATTATCTTATCTCCTGCTGTTCAGTTACCACAGTGCTCTTGTAAAAATACCAATAAAGCAGCAAGTAACGTTCAGTATTTTTCTACTGAATGGCATCGCAACAACGTTTCTCTGCAGTTTGTCTTTGTCTTCATCTTCTAGGTGTATTGAATGTGGAAGGTGCAGGTGACAATTAGCATCGTGTGTGTGCACATGCGTGCACTCGCATGCACGCACACATATGGGGAGATAAAGAGAGCAAGAGACAGAGGAAGAGACAGAAGGAGAAAGACGGTGGCTAGAAGGAGAAGGGGAGGAAGACGCGTTAACTAAATGCTCAAAATGATAAGACAGAACAGAAGGGGAAAAGGAGAGGATGACGAGGAGGAAGGAAGGGGGCAAGAAAGAGCAAGAGGAAAGAGCAGGGAAGAAAGAAGAGACGGTATTAAGTGAGGCAGAGACACGCTTTCCCGGGTGAGCTGGCTCCTCAGACTAGTTTCTTGAAATGAGCCACAGCTTCACGATGTCACCCGCAGCGCTGGTCCTAAACTTGGCAGGTTCTGAAATTCAATTTTGTTAGAACACCTGGAGATGCTCACAGGCTAGCAAAGGATGGTGAAATAAATTCCAGAGGAACATTTCATTATCAAAGGTAACACCTTTCCAGTATTTACACATCGATGCCCACTGTCCTGAGCCCCCTATTCCTGGACTCAGAGGACATAATTAGGCTCAGCTTGAAACAATGCCCCTCAGATAGGAACTTGAACCCACGCAGCCGGGACTCAAACCCAGCCTAAACCCAGATTGCGACTCGAACCCATGGGGCCGGGACTTGAAACCTGCCTAAACGCTGACTGGGTCTTGACCCCATGGAGTCGGGACTCAAACCCGGCCAAAACCCACGGTCTTCCAACTGAGATCACACACCTGGTTTTAGGACTTAATGAAGCCCAGGTTCTTGATGTCTCATCGCAGAAAGAATTCAGTGAGAGACAAAAGTGATAGGTAAGAAGTGGATTTATTTAGAGAGAAACACGCTCCACAGACAGAGTGTGGGCCATCTCAGAAGGTGAGAAAGGCACCAGGGTGTGGGGTTGTCAGTTTTCATAGGGGTGGGTAATTTCATAGACTAATGAGTGGGAGGAGTATTCCAGCTATTGTAGGAGGGGGAGGGGATTTCCAGGAATTGGGCCACCGCCCATGACAGGTCAGCCTTGGAACTGTCATGGCGGCTGTGGGTGTGTCATCAGCATGCTGGTCTGTTACAGTGAGCGTATACTGAGGCTCAAGGTCTAGTGGAAGTCGACTTGTCCGTCATCTTGGACCCATTTTGTTCTAATCAGTTTATGTTATGTCCTCGGTCTATGTCATTCTTTCAAAGGTTGTGCCCTGCCTCCTTCCCTCCTATTTCAAGCTCAGAGCTCTGGCGAGTGCATTTCAAGCTCAGAGCTCTGGCGAGTGCAGTGGGACATTTTGACGATCTCCCAGAAGGGCCCAGACTCTACTTTTTTTCTGGCCCAAATTCTCATTTCTCCCTGTGACTCCCCACGAGGTAGGTGTTATCATTATGCCAGTTTTTCAGTGAAGGGAACTGAGGCTTGTAGACACTAAGGAAGCTGCCCCACATCAGACAGACAGTGAGGATTCAGACTTGAGTAGTGTAAGGTCGGATCTTAACAAACGGCACCGCGAAACAGAGGAAAGCTTCAAGTGAGCTTTATTAGGGAGCGCTCCCGGGCGAGGTTCACTGGTCCGAGAGAAAGGGGCCAGAGAAGTCGCACCCGGGCGAGGGTTGGGCAAGATTTTATAGGGGAAGAAGGGAAAGGGGTGTGGTGAATCTGGGAGGGCGCAGGGTATTCCTTATTTGGTGGTCTTTTCGGGTATCCTGGGTGACCGTTAGTCCCGCCCCTCGAAAGGCGGGAAGGCTGGGCCGGGTTCAAGTCCCCAGATCAGTTCCTGGAACTGGGTGGTCCGGAGAATTTCGGTCTGATGCAACCAGTGAATCTGATTGTGTTCCCCTGCCTCGGGCCAGTTGGCCTTACAAGTAGGACTGACTGCGGGGCCTGAGGAGGTAACAGGTGTGAGGATGGTTAAAACCACACCTGCCACGTGGTAGATACTCAACACAGCCACCACCTCTGCTACTGGATGCCACCACTGCACTCAGGGAGTCTGACGATTCCTCCACTGCCAACCGAATCAATTCTCTCATCTTTGCTCTTTGGATCTCTTGGTTTGGCTGTGGATACATTTTATTAACTAAGCCTAAATCACATATCGGAGCTTCCACGATGTTCTGAGCATGACTACAAAGTGGGCAGGAAGTGTAGCAATTCCCAGAACATCATGGAAGCTCCAATAGATGACTTGGGCTCAAGGCAGAGCTGTTGTTGAGTTGGAGCACAAAGATACAGCCAAACCAGCTGTGAAAATATTGAAATACTTCCACACTAATTGGCAAGTATCACTATCTCTAGTCTCCAGGTGCCCACCACCATCCAGGAAACTCCATCTCTCCCCTCAGCACCCTGGACCCCACCTTTGATTCAGCGACCATGAGAGTTAATTTTATGTCAGCTTGACTGAGCCAAGGAGTACCAGGTAGCTCGGTAAACATTATTCCGGGTGTATCTGTGAGGGTGTTTCTAGATGGGATTAACCTTTGAATCAGTAGATTGAGTATACCAGATTGTCCTCCCTACTGTGGGTGGCCCTCATCCAATCAATGGAAGACTGAGTAGAACAAAAAGATAGGCAAGAGGGGACTTCTCTCTGACTGACTGTTTCAAGCTGGGACCTAGGTCGTCTCCTGACTTTGAACTTAGATTCAGACTGGAACTTACACCATCTGTTCTCCTGGGTCTCCAGTTTGCTGACTGTAGCTCCTGGGACCATTCAGCCTCTATAATCATGAGAGCCGATTCCTTATGTATTGGAATATATATACATATATTCCAGTTTGAATACATATTTGGAGTTACTCATATATAGTGTTCTATTTCTCTGGAGGATCCAGACTAATACAACAGCGAAAGGGTTGATGCCTGACCCAGCAGGGAGTCTCTGGGACCTTCCCGCAGCCTGTGTGGAGAGTCATTATGTTACCCAGTGAAGCTCTCTCTGCTCACCGCATGAGAGGCCAATAAATTGGAAGACGAGGTATTGAGGCAAGGAATATGACTTTATTCGGAAAGCGGGCAGACCAAAAAGATGGCAGACTAGGGTCCCCCAAAACCCAGATTATCGGGGTCTGGATGACAGTTTCTTTTATAGAACGAGAGGGAAGTAAAGTAAAAAGGCAGAAAATAGAGAGGGAGAGGCAGGGAGGAAGTAAAGTAAAAAAAAAGGGCCAACAGTCTTGCAAAACACCTCCTGGGGCTTCCCTGGTGGCGCAGTGGTTGAGAGTCCGCCTGCAGATGCAGGGGGCACTGGTTCGTGCCCCGGTCCGGGAAGATCCCACATACGGCGGAGTGGCTGGGCCCATAAGCCATGGCCACTGAGCCTGCGCTTCCGGAGCCTGTGCTCCAGAACGGGAGAGGCCACAACAGTGAGAGGCCCTCTTACCGCAAAAACAAAAACAAAAGCAAACAAACAATAAACACCTCCTGGAATGGCCAACCTCAGGGAGGGGATGTGTAATTTCTTCTTTCTTGCAGCTGTTCACAGGTGGGTAGGGTTCCCTGAGGCAGGTCACTATGTGTGATTATAATAACAAAAGCAACAAAAGGCTAAAGTCAAAGAAACAGACCCAACATGGAGTCAAAATTGGCTCTTCCCTGTTGCAATTGTGACTACCTCTGAGTGCACCAGGTGACAGCATCCAGGAGAGCAGGAGTCACCATGTGACCTTCCCCTGCATCCTGCCAGGTTCTGGGCAGCCTGCTCCAAGATAGGGCTGCTTCTCCTGCCCGCCCAGCGCCAGTGCCTGCTTCTCCGGCCTGAGCCAAAAGGCTTCCATAAGCCATTGCCATCTGTGAGTGAGAGCTACTGAAACCAGGGCGCGGAGAGGGGGTGAGGCGGGGTTGCTACTAGGAAAGTCCTATTCCATCAGTGTTTGTCTTGTGATCAATTGGTGTTTAAGATCCAGAAACCAGATCCCTGTACCAAGAGCCCATGTGAAAGGAAAGTTAAATTTTGCCCCTTCACACATAGGCTCATATGGGAAGGAACTGCATGGTCTTTTCCACGCTGCATATATTTTCCAGTATAATCAGACATAAGAGAACAATGTATTTAGTCAGATAAGGAAGTCAGTTTGTTACAGAAACTTCCATAGGAGCGAAAAGACTCAGACACATCCCAGGTGAGGGGGCAAACTCCCAAGTCTGTACGGAGCTGCAGTTCCAATATGCCTTCTTCCCCCGGGGCCCATCTCAAAGCATAAAGTGGTCAGAGGTTTCCCCCAGTACCCCTGGCCATACCCCATCACTGGAGTGGGGTCCAGTGGTCAGGAGGAATCAGAACTTGACCCGACATGACCTCCAGCCCAGCTACCCATAAGCAGACTGTCCATGGTCTGTGTTCAACAGTGAAAAAATATCAACATAGGGGCTTTAAAAAAAAAACCAAAATCAGTTCCTGTCTCTTAATGCAGGTTTAGCTGCAGTCTTCAGGGCTCTGATTTTAGTTGTTCTGTGAAGGAAATATGTGAGAGTGAACATGTGTCTGAGTATGTACTGGGATAAAAGAGAGAGGACGGATGGGAGAAAGAGCACAGAAACAACTAAAGCCGCATTGGAGGCCGATGGAGGGACAGGAGACTAAGACATTTTCTATCGTGGCTTAACACAGGCAGTGCATCAGAGCTGAGCTTTCAGCTCTGGAAGAGGCCTGTGCACAAGAGTATCAGCGGTCATCAGGGAACCCTAGCAACCCAGCCCCAGCACAGGGCACAGTCCTGGAGGCTCCTGGGTCGGCCACTCTCTGTCCCCTTTCATGCCCAGGCTAGACAAGGTGACCAGAGACCAGCGCCTGCTTTCTAACCTTCAAAGATGTCACCTTTACCTTTCTGCAGCTTTGGCATTCATCCGGTTCTGTACTCAGGGAAGGACCCAAGAAATCCTGTTGGTGCCAAGATGTTCAGTAAACTCCAGATCTGGGGCTCTTGGCTGACGTATGGAGGCCACAGGATGCCAGGGACCCCCCCAGAGAGGAAGAGCAGATTCCTGAGGATTCCCCAAAGATGAAGCTCACCAACCGGGGGGCAAGAGCGTAGGTTCCTCCTCCCATCTCAGCTGACAGCGGCCCAGGCTATGCGCTGCCATGGCAATGGGGAGGGGTGGGAAATGGAGCAGAAGAAGAGTTTCCTTGGCTTAAACATTGTGTCACCTGGACTCACGATGCCTCCTTGACATGGTGAAACATCAAAAAGTCATTCGAGTTTCTGGAGGCTCTGTGAGCCAGTCTGACCCCTGACCCACTCAGAGGAATCTTCCAGTACCCGTGGCACTAACACGATGTGAAGGAATTCTCTCTGCTCTGAGCAGAAAGTGGGCTGCAGCCGGTTGTATTTTCCAAAAACAGTTGCAATATCTCTCATTGTGTATATTCTTCTAGAACAGGGGTCCACAGACTGTAGCCTGCAGACTACCTACCTGTTTTTGTAAAGTTTTTTTGGAAGAAGGTCATGCCCATCTTGTCAACGGCTGCTTTCATATCGTTGCTATGTCGGCAGAGTCGGAGTTGCAACAGACACTGTATGGCAGGCAAGTCTAAAATATTTACTATCTGGCCCTTTAAGGAAAAGTTTGCCAAACTTTTTTCTAGAACCTTGCTATCAAGCAGTTGGGGTGGGGGGGGGGGGTGATCTATGTTCCCTCCCTTTGGACCAGGGTGGAACTCTGTACCACCTTGACCCAACAGAGTATAGCAGAAGTGATGCTAGGTGACCTCTGAAGTCGGCTCATAAAAGGTCATGTGGCTGCACCCTGCCCTGTCCAAATAACTCCTTCTTGAGCCATGCTGGATTCCAAGCTGAGATCCTTCCGAAGGGCAATTAGAGGCTAACCCGGTTACTGTAGTTACACTGTGAGGAGAGTAAATGAGCCCCCTGAATAGCATTGTTACGGATCTCTTGGACTTCTCTGTCTTATCTGAGAAGCAGGCTATACTGATGGAGGGCAGAGATCAGTCAACCAACCAATCTGGTAATTACCTTTTACTCAGCAATGAAATAATACACAGCGTAGATTCTTCATCATGTAGTACATAAAACAGGGATAGACTCTAGTTGTAATGACAGCTACTAATAAAATGTAACTTTCTCATATTTTCATAGCTCTTTAGTATTTAACGAGTGTTTTCATATACTTTGTTTCATTTCTCCCCTTCCAAGAACCCTATGAGAGACACAGGAATCTTGAAACTGAGGCAGAAAGCTGAAGAAGAAGAAGTGGGGCTTTAACTGAGCCTTGTCAAATGGGCCACACTGGAGATAGAGAGGGAAGAGGCAGAGGGAGGCCACAGCAGGTGGAGGTGGAAGCAGGTGTAAAGGCTTGAGATGTTGTGTGGTCCCAGCCTGGGAGCGTGGAGGGTGAGGGCAGAGCCATGACCTGCTGGTCCCTAAGCTGCTTGGAGAGAAGGCGTTTCTAGGCAACCTGACCTGCCTAAAAAATCTAGATGTTGGCCTTCTGAGACCTCCCCGAATTGAACTGGTTACCGTGAGTACTCTGGTACCATGCGTCTCCCTGCAGCCCAGCAGATTTTGCTCCTGTCTGCCCATTCCTGTGCTCTGTGGTTCTCCAGCCCCATATCACATTTTCCTTGTTCCAGAAGTGATGTGGGCATGACAATCGCTGGAGAGGAGAAATCACTGTGTGTCTCTGTCCAGCCTTGATTCCCTGCCCCATCTGTATGACCAAGCCAACTTCCCCAGTCTCCTGCCGTCTTCCCTCCAGGCTGCTGGGTCAGCTCCTCCCTGGGAGACCCTTTTCCCCTCCACTCTCTGGGAAAGTCTGGCTGGGAGGGATCTGCTGTTATCATGATGTCATGCTCTCCTAGAGAAGTGAGATGAGTTTTTTAAAAATATTTATTCAGGGCTTCCCTGGTGGAGCAGTGGTTGAGAGCCCGCCTGCCGATGCAGGGGACACAGGTTCGTGCCCCAGTCCAGCGGAGCGGCTGGGCCCGTGAGCCATGGCCGCTGAGCCTGTGCGTCCGGAGCCTGTGCTCTGCAACGGGAGAGGCCACAAAAAAAAAAAAAAAAATTATTCATTTATTTTAAAGTTTTTTAACTGAAATATATTTGACATATAACATTGTGTAAATTTAAGGTGTACATGTTAATTCGATCCATGTATATATTGCCATATGGTTGTCACCGTAGCAATAATTAGCACCTCTATCACTTTACATAATTACCTTTTACCATTTACCATTTCCTTTTAGTAGCTGGAATAATTTGAGATGAGTTTTTTTATTCCTTTAGGCTTCTCAGCCCCTGTCTTTGCCAGGCCCCACTCAGCCATGGGAAGTACAGGCCAAGGCTGCCCATGTTGTCACCCAATCATGGAAACCAGCTTCCTAATGACCACCTTGGGAACTCAGGCCGAGACTTGTGCCCACTGCCAGGCACTGGTGTGAACTGGGCATCTGAGTACCGCCCGGCCCCCCTTCCCTTGCCTCTGCTGGGCTTCCTGCGTGGATGGGAAGGGCCACAGCCTCAGGACCCGGTCTGCACTCAAGCTCCCCTGAACCCCACCCCCGTTGTCTGGGGCTGTCCTAGCCCCTCCCAGCAGCTCTTCTCCCTTCCCTCTTCCTATGGCTAAAATGAAACAAAGACAAGCAAGAAGGGGGAAAGCCGGTCACTGAAAATGAGTCACAAATTTAAAAGATGCCTTTCTTTCTGGGAGGACTCAGAGGGGTTTCCCCTGCAGGGCAGCTTTTAGTTTAAAGACTTGCCTTTATCCAAGATGCATCAGTTCCCAGGATGCCCCTCAGCGAGGTCTGTGCAGCTAAAGAGTTGAACTGTCTCGAGAAGCCAAATGGACAGCCCAGAGCACCTGGAGATATGCCTTTAGCAGTGCACATGCTGCAGCAGGCACTGACATGCCACGTCCTCCCCCAAGAATTGTGGACAATTCCAAATGGATTGGCTGCTCTGGGGAGAGGCACACAGATTTGACTGGAAGATGGGGGTCAGGGCACCATTGGCAAAGTAGCCACTTGATCTTATGGCTGACGTAGTAGCTGTTTCAGCTGGTTTAAGTTCCTTCAAGCATTCAGCAATTAACCCCTTCTTAGAATGTTCTGGAAAATGACATATCATTTAGGGTCCATTGGCAATCAGCTCAGATCCACAGCCTGCTATCTCCATGCTTCCCAGCAACTAATGAGACTCTCCAACAGTGAGTAATGGCGCCTGTGTCAACAGATTAGGTAAAATTCATCGATTTGTGTGACACCCTTCTGTGGAATTTTTCTGAGGTAAAGGACTGTCTTTAAAGAATTAATTGCACTTGACTTTTTCATTATTAAGGGTGAAGGGGGTGGAAGTTAATGAACCTGAAGGCCTCAGAGCTTGGATCTGCAGAGGTTTAAACTCTGAGCACCTCGGTTTCCTCCTCCAGAAAGAGGACCTACATTAGCTGCCCCTTAGGGATGCCGTGAGGATCACATGGGCAATCTGCATGAAAGACCTTTGTAAACTATAAGGTGTTAAAGATTACGAAAACTAGTCTCTCCCTTTCCTAGCCCCTCTCTTGCTTCCACACACACGTAAACTCCAAGCATGCAAACTCAGAGTTTTTGCTGGGAAAATTCCAGATGATCAGCCCCGGAAGTGTTTGATCTTAGCCCACCTCCCCGTTTACATTTTCAGCCCCAAACCGAGCTATGATTAGACCAAGAGCTCAGGCTAACTGAGTCACAGATTTGGCAGGCTTTGCCTCTAGTGTTTTGACGTGTGTGTGTGTGTGTGTGTGTGTGTGTGTGTGTGTGTGTGCGCACATGCGTGTGTCCTCCTGAATATCAGGCACAATCATTCACTGGGGTCACTCTGATTCGTGACATTTTAAATCTCGAGGCACTCTGCAAATGTCCCCCCAGGACATTCCTTCAAGGCCCCTTCGGGCTACAGCCATCTCTGTCCTCCCTTTCCGGTGGACACTCAATAAAGAGCTGAGGTGGGGCGGGGGAGAAGGCCCAGAGGGTGTTAGGTTGGGCCTGGGTGCTCCTTCTGGATTCAGTTTGTTGGATTCTTGCATATCTGTTGCATTTGGGGTTTCTAAAACTTTACCTATTTTCTTTCCCACGTGTGATCTTTACATCAGCATGGCGACAACGATTCCTGGTCCTGTACGAAGCTGCCCACGTGTCACACCAGCTGCTACCCTGGGAAACCTGACTGTGGGCTCTTTCACCTCTCCTCCCCGGCATGTCCAACATGGGTCCTTTTTTTTTTTTCCCCGCCCAGGGAGATTGAACCCAGGCCCTTGGCAGTGAAAGCACGGAATTCTAACCACTGGACCACCAGCGAATTCCCGAACATGTGTCCTTTTAATGCAGGACAGAACTCCCCAAGAAAAGAATCCCTGCCCCCAAGATAAATGTACTAATTCTAGAGACAAGAGGGAAGAATCATAAAATCATAAAAATTCACTTAGGATCCCAAATATAAAATTCGTCCACAGCACCTTCTCCTTCCCATTCAGGAAAAGTGTTCTGGGAACATGAACTTGGGCAGGAGCAGGGGAAGGGTGAGGCGTGGCTATGACTTCTCTGACCAGATCATTTCTACCAGCTCAGTCTCTGGAGCTCCAACACAACTTCCCGGCAGCACCACGGCCTGAACATCCAGGCTGACATCTCTGGTGGATGTTGGGAGAGAGTCATGCCCTGGGGTAGGCAGCTTCACGGAGAGCTGCAAACTCAACACTCCCTGCCCTTTCCTTATGCTCATCCTGGTGGTGTGAATCTCGGAGGGCTGAGGCCAAGGAGCCCGGCATCTGGTGAAATCCTCAGTAAGGGCCCAGTTGAGCAATTTCACGAAAGCTATAACCCAGGGTGTGTTCAAGATGAAATGTTTTCTGTCATCACTTGCAATCAAAGGATTATAAATGGAAATCATTTTTTAAAAATACATGAGCAATTATACTCCAATAAAGATGTTTAAAAAATACATGAATCATTACTGGCAGAGCTATTAGCACTCTTTCCCCCTCACCGCCCCCCAAAATGGTCTCTGTCTTAGAGACCATGAGCTGTCTCAGTCTCCAGACCAACTATTACCCCCATTCTACTCTCCCTGGACTGCTCTGGACATGTCCTGACTTTCCACACCCACCGAATCCACCTCAGCCCTCAAACCCTCCCACTGGGCCCTTCAGAGCTCATGTTCTACCATCAATGAAAGCTTCCAGAGGCTTGCCATCTTCTCTGAGCCTCCTTTCCGCTTCTTGCCCTAACTCTGGAACCGGGTCCGCCCTGAAGACCCCGGCAAGTGGAGGCTGCTTTGTTCTCACAGCTGTCCTCCGTGACTTCCATCACCACTTCCAAGCCATTTTCCATCCTTCTCCCTGCAAAAGTCCCAGCTCCTCTGAAGTTCACGCTTTTAAACTAGAGGGTCCAAATCCCTCTCTGGTCCTGTCATCTAACAATCCCTAAGTGATTGCCTCTTACTTGTGGAAGTTTCTTGCACCTGGCTCCCTATCTCTCTCTCCACCCTGGCTCTGTAAACACAATTTCAGTACACGTACAGATGACTCATCCAAACTCATCCAACACTTGGCATGTCTATTCTTTGACTCCTTCACCTCCTCTTCTCTTTTCCTCTAATGCACCTCACCAGCCACCCTCCCCCTTAGTCATTAGCCTGGCCTTGTCACCACTGATAAAACACCACCTTCCTGCTCACTTGCTCGGACGGCCCATCCCCAGGCACCAAGCCTGCTTCTCCATGGAAACTTTCAGATCAGAAGCCACTGTTTCCTTATCCATTACCCCCCTCAAGTCCCTATGTTCCTCTCCCCACAAATTACATTCTGGGATCCATCATTACACTCAATGCCTGCCAACCTCTCCCCACCCCCTCTCTCCCTCCCATGTGCTCACCTGTTTAAACCCCAGCTCAGGTCACATGCATCTATCCACCCACTCCATACCTCTACCCAAGTAGCAGACTCCTGCTGGAGCAGAGCACACAACTGTGCCAACTGGTCTCACACTAAATTCATGATGCCCACAAGTCTTCAGAGGGCCTCACCTGGACTGCCAAGGTAGGCTCTTTCCCTCCTGAATACAACCCTCAAGGGCCTTCTTTTCTGTCCTCAGACTGCCTGTATCCCCTCCTCTGGCTTCACTCGCAGATGACTATCTTGTCTGGTGTTTTACTGAGAAAACAGAAAACAGAAATTTTCCCATCTTCCTACCCCCAAATCTCTCAGTTCACCTGCATCCATTCCCAAACCCTCTGCTTTCCCTCCTGCTGAAATGGAGGAAGTATCCCTGCTCCTGTCTGGAGCCAACACCTCCCTCTCGCCTTCTCCAAGTTGTCACCACTGGGGTCGGGATGGGGCAGAAGAGGTTTCATCTAGGGCCCTTGTGAGTACATGCTTTCCAACCCTCGGGGCCCCTCTTGCCTCATTCCAGCCCTGGCCTGCCTCTAGGTCCCTCAAAGCCATTCCCTAACCTTTTTTCGTATCTTTTCCCCAGACTATGACAAACTCCCACCTCCTTTATGACATTCCACCACAATTATAATTAAGTAACTGTTTAATTCTTTGTTGGACATCCGCCTCCCATACTGGAATATAAGCACCCGAGGGCAGGGAACAGCTCTAGCACATTCACTGCTCTAACACCTCTCTGTGCCTCAGTTTACCTATCTGTAGAATGGGGATAATGATGCCCCCAATAAATGCTGGGGCCGTCTCCCCATCATCCAGTAAGTTCTCAGCCCATGAGAGGTACTTCATCAGTAATTGCCGAGTAAGTCAGTACATGAAGGAATAATCCCAGGACTGATGCATGGATGAAGATTCGGCAGGGTCGAGTGCTTTTCTGAATGCAGTAAACTAGGAAGAGGTGGCAGTAAGATGACCTGAAGCTACAAGTCTTCCCCTCTTCGTGGTGGTTGGTGAAAGGCAGCCATATCTTCCTCTCCTGCATCTGTGGCTGCCTTCGTCCCGGTGTCCCAGGTGCCTATTATCAAGTCAGGTCCAACAGGCCCTTTCCTTCCCAGCCCAAGGGGGGCCTACCTTGTAAAATCTGTGGCAGAACAAAATCACCAGTGCAGTCTTCCCCTGACACACTGGGAAAGGCTCCACAAAGCTCTTCAGGGAGATCACAAGGCAGGGAGACTGTTCTGCTTTGCTGTTACTAAGGAAACAGATGCACCCGCCCTCGCGCTCCTCCCCTCGGCCTTCAGGACTTCTCCACTCCTCCCAGGTCCCACATGGCTTTTTTTTGTGTGTGTGTGGTACGCGGCCCTCTCACTGCTGTGGCCTCTCCCGTTGCGGAGCACAGGCTCCGGCCGCGCAGGCTCAGCGGCCATGGCTCACGGGCCCAGCCGCTCCGCGGCATGTGGGATCTTCCCGGACCGGGGCACGAACCCGTATCCCCTGCATCGGCAGGCGGACTCTCAACCACTGCGCCACCAGGCAAGCCCACCACACGGCTTTCTTGACCAAGCCCCTCAACTCTGTCCCCTCTGTCTCCGTCCTCTGCTTGCGGAGGGAGAAGGAGAAACCGAGTGCTTACAGGCCAGGACCCAACGAGGCCCCGCAGCAGCTTGTG
This sequence comes from Aethalodelphis obliquidens, assembly GCF_003676395.1. Lineage (NCBI taxonomy): Eukaryota > Metazoa > Chordata > Mammalia > Artiodactyla > Delphinidae > Aethalodelphis > Aethalodelphis obliquidens. The sequence continues at coordinate 10,064,233 of NW_020838000.1, forward strand.
CCCATCAGCGCTCAGAGCCCACCTCTCGCTCTCCATTTTCTCCTCCTCAAATGTTTGCAAGCACGGACACCAGAAAATTCCAAGATGCGGGCTCTGGTTTAGCTGTATGGGACCGTCACAGAGTCTCCGGGCTTTTACCAGGAAGGGGGTAAGAGCTACACCCACAGTACCCAGAAGCAGAAGCAAGGGGCTTCTGGAGGCAGCTCCTTGGTCTCTGGCTTTGATTCCCCTCTCAGCCCAGCAGCCTGGACTACGGGGCTTGAGGGAGGCGCGTGGACACGGCTGCGTCTGCAAGAGCTATTTTCTTTTATCGCTTCCCCTCACCCAGTGCGTCTCTTCCAACCTCTCTCCCTCCCTCTGTATAGTCACTGCAACTTTCTTCAGGTTTCCCTTGGGGTCTGGCCGGCTAAGATTTGGTTTCACCCTCAAGGTGTTATGGCCCTGCCTGTTCCCCTCTTTGGAAGCGTGACCCAAACCCAAATGCTGCTGAGCTGGGAGTGGGAGAAACAGCCCCGTGTTTCCCAGCATGCTAAAGCTGTCCCGTGTCTGCTTGCTCTACCCACCAGCCCTCACTTCAGGGTCATCTTGCTTCAAACCATCACTCTTGGTACCCTTTCCTCAGCTCCCTGAGGGAGACCTGTGCTGTTGTTTGTTTTTTAACAAAACATGTTACAAACATGTTTATTTTGAAGTAGGAATTAATAGAAAAATATAGACTCCTTCCAAACCTCTGTATTTTTCTGAAAGGACACTCCTGGGTCAAAAGGACATTTTTGTCGAGAGCAACTCCTAAATGACTGGATTTCTAGTCACAGAACTACCCTTTTTTTTTTTTTTTTGGTCAGAAATTCGGTGTTGGCTTTAACAGGACATTGAAAACTCACATTAAGAGTGGTGGCTCCTGTGTTTCTGACTTTTAAGGGGCTCCTGCTGATACACTGGCCATTATTTGTCCAAGCCTCCTGGCTGGGTTCAAGACATTGCTGTTGGGTGCTCCATTCTGTGATGGACTGAATGGAACAGTGAGGTGAAGCACAGCAGGGCACGTGGGGCCTTGCCTACTTCTTAGCTGTGTGATCTCAGGCGAGCTACTGTCCCTCTCTGAGCCTTAGTGTCCTCATCTTTACCGTAGGGATAATCCTGCCTTCCTCACACCATTATGGTTAAGAGATACACTGAGGTCATAATTTATTGTGGTAACTGAAAATTGTGGTTAACTGTAAATGGGTAGAGGGTGGCCCACCAGGGTTTCTTCCCTCTTCTTCAACAAAAGAAGCTGTCAAGTCACAGTTGAGCAAATCTTCAC